>NC_068360.1:116817177-116818827 GCF_020536995.1 Dreissena polymorpha | reverse complement strand
GTCAACAATACCATGTTAATGTTTTATACATAACTCCAATCAAAGGTCACTTCCAAGGAACTGCGGCATGTTAAAAACTGTTGATTATGACAAAATGTTGTTTAGTACAAATCAGTACAATAGCGTCTGTTATGTGGCCTATACTAATCCAGTTAAATAAAACTTTAATCGCAGAAAGTTTAGATTCTTTACACCTTTAAAGGGGCCTTTTCACAGATTTTGGCATTTTTTTTAACTTTTTCATTAAATGCTTAATATTGATAAATGTAAACATTGGATCATAAAAGCTCCAGTAAAAAATCAAGAAAAAAAATAAAAAAAGGAAATGTACATTGCCCGGAGCAGGGTTCGAACCAGTGACCCCTGGAGTCCTGGCAGAGTCCTGTAGTATAAACGCTTATGCCTACTGAGCTATTCCGCCGAGTACACATTCTCGACGTATTTTATACCTTATATAAGCAATCTTCGTAGTTTCACAAAATTTAACGACAAAAACAGAACTCTCCAAATTATTCAATCGTTTTCGCGTTGCAACGCTTTATAATTTTATGGTTTTAAAATCGTCAAAAGATGCATATAATGGCTATATTAGAGCATGGTTAATGTTCAGTATTACTGTTTCCTCACAAATATCATAACTAAAACGAAAACTTACGAATCTGAAACAACTTTTTTCAATTTTGTCAATTACCCAAGCATGAAAAGATCCCTTTAAGAAAATATATATAACAGTTCTTTCCTGTTTTAGCAAAATGATACATTTAAAATAATTATGAAGCATCGCTAGCATATTAGAAAGAGAAGTAGAAGGAGAATATTTATCAATAGTAGCAGTAGCAGCAGCAGCAGCAGCAGCATTAGCAGCAGCAGCAGTAGCAGTAGCAGAATCAGTAGCAGTAGCAGTAGCAGTAGCACTAGCAGTAGCAGTAGAAGTAGCAGTATCAGTAGCCGTATCAGTAGCAGTAACAGTAGCAGCAGCAACAGCAGCAGAAGCAGCAGCAGCAGCAGTAGCAGTAGCACTATCAGAAGCAACAGCAGCAGCGGCAGTGGCAGCGGCAGTGGCAGTGGCAGTAGCAGTGGCAGTAGCAGTGGCAGTAGCAGTGGCAGTAGCAGTAGCACTATCAGTAGCAGCAGCAGCAGCACTGGCAGCGGCAGTGGCAGCGGCAGTGGCAGCGGCAGCGGCAGTGGCAGTGGCAGCGGCAGTGGCAGCGGCAGTGGCAGCGGCAGTGGCAGCGGCATTGGCAGTGGCAGCGGCAGCGGCAGCGGCAGCAGTAGCAGTAGCAGTAGCAGTAAGAGTAGCCGAAGCAGTAGCAGTAGCGGCTTTTTGCTTTTTTGTTTTAGAAGTGTTTGTCGTATAAGAAGAACGCAAGGAAGACAAATTAATTGTAACATGTGTTATCTTAGTCTCCGTTGTAGTAGTATTTGTTGTATCTACACAGCCATTTTTCAGTCACCTGAGAGACATGTTTTATAAGAGATTTAATTGTGGACCAAAACATCGTGTATTAATATCAGTGTACCCACTGGGACACCACATGGGGCGAGGATTAACAGATAAACTAGGCCTTCAATTAATTATGCGCCTAGAGGCAAACAATACTATAACTTACTGATAATTTTAGGATTGGGATGTGTTTGTATCTTATTTGA
>NC_068360.1:116757177-116812177 GCF_020536995.1 Dreissena polymorpha | reverse complement strand
TTTATTTTTTTCAAACTTCGAATTTTGATATATGTTTAACTTATTCATTTAGATTACATTATTTTCACTATAAATATTGACTTTGATCCAATTATCATCTGAAAAATACGATTTCGCGATTTCTTCAAAGATCGAGCGAGCCTTTTTACCTGTTTACTTATATATATATCTAATTTAAGGTTACACAGATGTAAAGTTGTCGTGGCCGAGTGGGTAAGGCGATGAAATTGAAATCTTTTGGGATTTTCCCGCGCAGGTTCGATTCCTGCCGACATCGCATACTTTTTGCGACGCGTTTTATTTCTTTTCTAACGTAATTTGATTTAATATAGCACATAAGCTAAGTTTATTGTTAAATATGTTGAAAATTGTACGCACATCCTTCAATTTTAAAATTAAAACAACGTTATGGCTAAATTGATCAATTTACTGCTGAAAATACGAATGATGCATGTTGCATTTTTATTTTTATTTCAAAAAGTAAACGGTAAATCTGTCTATTTTTTGGTATTTTTGCTGTATATAGTGTTTCTATAAAAACTTAATTTAAAATATAACTTAAATGATACTATTTTGAATTTTATGACACTTTGTTTTTAACCGACCCAATTTTTACCTGGCTGAAATCACTTACATTTCATGGCGCTATTCCATAGATTAAAATTTGTAAAAAATAAATGTCTGTAAAAGAATACTTATTTCATCTTGTTTAAACTTTAAACACCTTTACTGCATCTGTACACACCAACTGCATGCCCATATTTGGAAATATGAATGAATTATGGAACTTTTATATACCCCAGGGGTGAAAATAAACTGGACAAAAGCCGAGCGTGAGGGTGGTTTTGAAAAAATCGGTTTATTTTTTTTAAGCATGGAAAGCTACCTACAAATTTGCATGTAGTTTAGTGAAATGATGCTGATTAGGAAAATAATTAATTAAATTATATTTGGATATGTGCCCATTAGAGGTGCGCAAGCTTAAAAAGGTAGAATTACCGAAATTCCCGTTCTTACACGTTGTAGCATGGATCGGGTATTGAACACGATACACGTGTGTATTAGCACCCTACTGTAGTCCCGGCGGGGTTATCAACTGCACCAATACACCGGTAAGCAACCAGGGGAATATCATATGAAAAAAGAACTATCATGCATGTTTGATTTGTCAAAGTGTGTCACAAAATTTCCCTAACTGCCGATGTCGGCTATAATTTCGGTATAAACATGCAAAGAAATTAACATATACATAATGTTAATGCCGATATGTTATTGGACATTTTGTATGTCAAATGTTCATTATTTGTATTAAAATTAAGACGATTGTATTGAACACGATACACGTGTGTATTAGCACCCTACTGTAGTCCCGGCGGGGTTATCAACTGCACCAATACACCGGTAAGCAACCAGGGGAATATCATATGAAAAAAGAACTATCATGCATGTTTGATGTGATAAAGTGTGTCACTAAATTTCCCTAACTGCCGATGTCGGCTATAATTTCGGTATAAACATGCACAGAAATTAACATATATATATAATGTTATTGCCGGTATGTTATTTGACATTTTGTATGTCAAATGTTCATTATTTGTATTAAAATTAAGACGATGCTTATTTGTCAGAAAGCGTTTATTTCAAATTCAAAACAAGCAATAATCATACATAATACCAAAATATAAAACTAACAAAATGACAACACTCTCGCTTAACGCAACGTTCAGAAGCACGCGCACTTAACAAAATTATTGCAACTAATGCAAGCTGTAATTAATATGTGACTACTTGCTATACAACCAGTATCATGCGAAAATTGATCTTATTTGATTGTGGTTCCCTCTTTGAATTTATGTTGCCTGTCGACTTTTAGAATAATGTGTCAGTAAGAAATGTATTGCTTGCTCTACAACCAGCATCATGCGAAAATGGATCTTATTTAATTGTAAATCCCTCTTTGAACTTAAGTTGTCAGTCGACTTTTAGAATAATGTGTCAGTAATAAATGTTTTTCTTCAGTTTCACATGTTTTTTTAAGAAAATTTAGTGAAAGATGCAAATGTGTCTTATTTATTTTTTTCTGTGTCTTCAATGTATCTTATTTATATGTGACTGCGTGCTTATTTTTTTTTAAAGAAATGAAAGATGCAAATGTGTCTTATTTTAATTTTATCCATGTCTTAAATGTGGCTTATTTATATAAGATAAAATGATATACTCCCAGTGTCATGCAAAAAAGGATCTAATTTCTTAATATCCACATTCACGCTTTGTTCTTTATTAGCACCGTCTTTAATTAGGCTATCTATTTAAAGTACAGATTACTGTGAACTTAATAATTGTGCAACGGTGATGTTGATCCATTATCGTTGTTAATTTAAAATGTAGACAACAAGTTAGCAATCAATGAAATCAGTTATTTTGGAAGTAAATCTAATTTTTTCTGTACAGTAGCCAGGTGGATGTGTATTGAGCGGATAAGATAGGGATCACCACAACAAGTTTCTAATACACAGTATAGACTTCCCCTATTATTATTAATTACCTGATTGGAATAAATAAAGTGTTAAAGATCATTTCATGTGAAAAGCAGGATTTCTGACATAATTTCAATCGTTTTGCTTTTATACACAATTTCATGGAACAATGAATATATTGGCGCGATGGAACACAATTTATAAATCAAGCTGACAGTATAGTATCATTTTTTAATTATGTGTAATTTAATTCGCATCTCTCCCTTAACTCGTTCAATGACACGTGAACTTATATCAATTATAAAACATCACGTGCATCATTAAATATTTTTTTTTAATTATGAAAACATATATGTTCTACATGGTTTTGTTTAGTTTTTTTTCTCAACCAGAGAGACATTATAAAACATTGTTATATATAAAGCGCTTTACTTTTCTACATTACATAAAGATATATCGATTTTTTTGTTAAATGTACGTGCTTGACATATTTATAAAAAGGCAGTGTTTATTTTTGTAATAAAATCGAAAATTGACATTTAATTTGATGCAATCCACATTGTTTAGCGGCCAAGCGCAGTATTCCGCTCTCGGCGGCCGATGGTGTATTGCAATATATACAATGAAAAGCTGGGTTTCTGACATAATTTCAATCGTTTTGTTGACGCGGAAGTGCTTTTTGGTGGCCCAAAATACTATTGTTCCCTTTATTTAAACCTAAATCAGTATTTTTTTACACTTGAAGGTTTGTACAGCGGGGATTTCGGTACCGGCGCGGGTTTATGTGCTTGTTAAGAATTACCGAAATCACCGCTAAGAGGCAACATATTATCCTGATTTATGCTTTGATTAAACATTGATAACTAAATTGCAAAAGTGTATAGCATATTGTAAATAAGGTAGTACGATATCATTTGTTTCATCAGATTTGTTTGGAAAATACTTTCTGAAGACTTATTATTACTATGTCATGTTATATTTACATATACTTTTGTGTAACCAATGTTTTAAATGTACATTTTACCTTTTTTACATTCGTTTACACATTTTTCACATTAATAAACTATTTAATAATGGAAAAAAAATATTCTGATAAGAGTGTTTAAATGATTAACACTAATATTATTGTGTACAAATCAACATTAATGCAAAGCCAAAACCCAAACATAATGACATATAGACCCTTTAAGGCGAAATATGGGGGATTGGCGTAAACATGGGTGATTTCGGCTTTGGGCGTACGAATGTAGCAGTACCGAAATCCCCGCTAATTATTTTCCAAAAGAAGTAACCGAATGGGAGATGATACATGTCACTGGTTGCTAATGAAAAAAAACACTATAATAATTTTGTTGACACTTGAAGGTTTGTACAGCAGGATTTCGGTACCGGCGCGCGTTTAAGTTCTAGTGTAGAATTACCGAAATCCCCACTGAGAGGCAACTTAATGCTGTCAAGAGTGCTTAATAATTAAAATTAATATCATTTTTTTGCACCTTAACATTCATGTGAAGTCAAAAACCATTCATACCGATGACCTATTGACCCTTTAAGGCGTAAATATGGGGATTTCGGTACTAGGCGGGCGAATGTAGAATTACCGAAATCCCCTTTTCATCATCGCACATTAGTGTAACATAAATTTTAACACAATATATGTAGGGAAACTCATATGATTCGCGTAATGTGAAAATGATTATTATGCTATAATTCGACCACGAAACTTGACGTGACTTAATACCGGACATTATGGAATGGAGCTACGCTTGCCGTATTTGACATAAGACCCATTTTCGCAAATTATCTTATCAATGCTTATATGAATTTGATTGCTATAATCTAATGCGTATTCGACACGGAATTATTGTCAAGGTTTTTCATTTTGTCAATATTTATCATAGCAGGGGACATTGCTGACATCAATATGGATACTGTTTTCATTTTCTGTCGAGAAATGATATGACTTATTATCAAGATTATTTTATAGTACGGTAGCGTTCTCTTCACAAGTGAGATTTATTTGTACTGGTAAATTGCTCTTATACTCACCATTCGGACTCGACGATCGGCTCGAAAAAAAATGTTAGTCGCTTAAAAGTACAAATTCATCGTATTGAGCACGATTATTATTATTATTATTATTATTATTATTATTATTATTATTATTATTATTATTATTATTATTATTATTATTATAATTATTATTATTATATAGCTTTTAGAAACTTATACCTTAAAAAAAATCCCATTGGAAAAAAAAATCCCATGGGAAAAAAAAATCCCATGGGACAAAAAAATCCCATGGGACAAAAAAATCCCATGGGATTTTTTTATTATTTTAAAACACGATATAACGCGTTGAAATCGCGATAAATGCTCATCATTTGTTAAAAGGTAGTGTTTCTGAAGGTTACATGAATAAATCTCTAAAAATCAGAAAAAAATCCCATGGGATTTTTTTTCCCATAAAAAAATGGGATTTTTTTTCTATCAAAGTAAATTGAACGAAAATAAGCACAAATGCTTTAACAATGCTTAAAATCAATAACTAAGCACAAACGAACGTGTTTTATGTTTTTGAAAATCCCATGGGATTTTTTCTCCCATAAAAAAGCTGGAGAAAAATCCCATGGGAGAAACCAAAATTCCCATGGGATAATGAAAAATCCCATGGGATATTTCAAAAATCCCATGGGAACCCCAACTTTGCAAATAAAGTTCATAGTGAAGAAAACGCATTTAACAAGCAAAAATAACCAATTATTAATCACAAGTTAGACTTTTATCTTATACTTTATCACAAATAAGCAAACCTTCAAGAAAAAGGGTACTTAAGTTTGCGAAATTTCGGTTTCGCAAAGTTTTTCCGGTGGCCGTTCACTACTACTTCTACTACTACTACTACTACTACTTCTACTACTACTACTACTACTACTACTACTACTACTACTACTACTACTACTACTACTACTTCTACTACTACTACTACTACTACTACTACTACTACTAGTACTACTATTATTACTACTACAACTACTACTTCTTCTACTACTACTACTACTACTACTACTACTACTACTACTACTACTACTACTACTACTACTACTACTACTAATACTGCTACTACTTCTACTACTACTACTACTACTACTACTACTAGCACTACCACTACTACTACTACTACTACTACTACTACTACTACTACTACTACTTCCACTACTACTACTACTACTACTACTACTACTACTACTTCTACTATTACTTCTACTACTACTACTACTACTGCTACTACTACCACTTCTACTAGTACTACTACTACTTGTACTGCTACTACTACTACTACTACTACTACTACTACTACTACTACTACTACTACTACTACTACTACTACTACTACTACTACTACTACTACTACTACTACTACTACTACTACTACTACTACTACTACTACTACTACTACTAATGCTACTACTACTCCTACTACTACTACTACTACTACTACTACTACTACTAATACTACTACTTCTACTACTACTACTACTACTACTACAACTACTACTACTACTACTACTTCTACTACTACTACTACTACTACTACTACTACTACTACTGCTAATGCCTATTACTACTACTACTGCTACTACTACTTCGACTACTACTACTACTTCTACTACTACTATTTCTACTACGTCTACTACTACTACTACTACTACTACTACTACTACTACTACTACTACTACTACTACTACTACTACTACTACTACTACTACTACTACTTCCGCTATAACTACATCTTTACTTACTTGTTTGTATATATGTGATAAAACTCGTTCACATATAATAATAATATTTGCACTGCAAACACTATATACTAGTTTTATACTATCAATACCTCTTACTAAGACATTAAATTCGATAACTACCTTTTTTTAACATAATCGATATGTAAAGTATAAAATCGTGGTATTGACGCTCATGCAAACAAAATACGGCATATGATTTAGTTGCACGAATGCCAACTTCAATTGCTCTCATGGCTTTTAAGATAATTAAATTCACGTATTTATATTTCAGAGTGATTATGTAAAGAACACGTTTTACAAGACTTTGTCGAAGCGTCTCTCTTCAGTGCTCGAGGATATAGGAGTAAGTGAAGCAACCGTACTTGCAAGAAGAGAGTCGTTCTTGTTGAGAGAAACGAATATTACCATAAAAAACACTATCAATGGCCAGACCGGTAGGTACTACCATTTTGGCAGTCAGTCGGAGGGAACTACGACACCAGGACTCCAGTCTGACATGGATCTTCTTGTTTGTAATAACAGTGTGCATGTAATGATTTCTTTGGGAGACTGGCGGAAAGGGATGGAGAATGTATTAATGGTGAAAGAGGATGATATGAATCCTCAGCAGTATCTTCTTCAAATAATATCTCCTAATTGTGCTTCACCAGAAACAGAATTATATGATGAGTTATCAGAATGTTATAAAGAACGTATAGTTCTCAGTTCAGGAAGGTGCATTGCAAAGGCCATGGGCAGGTACAACAATATATCGGGGAGCTCAAATAACGCTGGACCTTCTGCGAGTTGGTCGAAGGATGTGGACGTTGTCCAGGCACTTGGAGTATCTGGTTCGTTGCAAGAAGTTACCAAGTGGATTGATAGGATACGACCTGGACATTGGCCAACAAAGGAATTGCTATCAGAAGCTCGGGACTGCATGTGCTTTCTTGTACCAGTTGGACATCCTTTCAGCAAAACGAAACATATAGAATGGAGACTCTCTCCAAATCTCATCGAGCGAAATCTTATGTTTAATCTGAATGTTACTCAAATTAAGTGTTACATTGTTTTAAAGATGATAAAGAAAAGTTTATTTAACAGCGTAGTCGATGACGGAATCACAAGTTTTCATTGTAAAACAGTTTTATTTTATACGCTTGAGAGGACCCCTTTACATTTTTGGAAAGAACAAAACTTAGCATTCTTGGTGAAACAATGTTTACATACACTGAAACGAATGTTGAAGATTGGTTTATGTCCACATTATATCATAAGTGGTGTCAATCTTTTTGAAGGGAAACTGTCTCGCGTTCAATGTCGAAAGTTACACACATATGTTATGAAGTTGCTACGAAATGATCTAGACGAATTAGTAAAAATCGGCATAGACAATTTGGGTGATAGATTAATGTCATTCGAGAAGATCCGGCGTGATTTTGGATTATCCCGTGACATGCTTAATGCATGCATTGTTAAGAAGCTTGATTATGATAGAATATCATATCGGTTCTATTCTACAAACAGCCTCTTCGAATTCAGAAACAAACCAGTAAATGTGGTGTTGCATGAATTAGTCGTAGCCCTTCATGCCCTTATGGCATACCGTAATGGAAGTGCACTAGAATCACGAGTATCTAGCGAAATATCTCGAGATTTATTAATCTCGATAGCAAGTGTGCAATCATCAATACGTATAGAAAATGTTACACCTTTATTACCATGCATTTTAGAATGTTTTAAATGCGGATTACAAACTGACGTAGCATCATCGCGACTAAAGCTTGCTTCCATCTTGCTGTGTTCAGGTCATTTGGATTCAGCAGCTTACGTCCTGAAAGACGTTAAAAGGAGAATGAGTCTTAAAGGCGCAAAATTTATTTGCAGATGCAGAAGAGGACATGAGGAAGACAAAACACTGCTTGGATTTGCTCGATTCACGCCTTTGAGCGATACAAATATTGTACTCTGTGTGCGATTTTCCAGACAGGAACTACACTGCGTGCCTCCTATACTTCTTTTTGAAATGAAAAGAGGAATTACTGAAGATGACATCAAAGAAAGAAATTTGGGTAAAAATATTTACATGGAAGATGCAAGTGTTGATGCAGGAGTGTTCCTCTACTATCTTCAATACCTCACTTATGGTGGTCTGAAAAATAGAGAGCAAGCGGAAATGGCATACGTGGCGTTACAAGAATATATTATTGAGCATGAGCAAAATATGTATCATACTGAGACAGGCTTGAATCTGCTCGGCCATTGCGCAGAGATGGAATGTGACTTTGAGATGGCAGCTGATATGTTTAGGAAGTCCGTCGAAATATTCCCAACTAATAACGCAGCACACTGGCACATATTGAGATGCAGTGATAGATACTCTCTCTAATTAAATATCAAATTTGAATTGTATAAAACACAGTGTGATGAGTCGGCAGAGAATTGTGCTGAACGTTTTAGGCATTTCATTTGATCGATACTTCGAAGCGTTGACCTCACGCGAATGAATAACGGAAACACATGTTATAAGATATACAAGCATCAACATCAGCGTTGTGAAATTTCATCCTGTAAATATACCAGATATTTTGAAAAGCCGTACACGAGTGGGAACCACAAAGAATCTTAAGTTTTATAGTAAAAGCAATATTTTACTTAAATTTAAGCCATTTATAAGTGGAAAATAAAAATATCAAACATTATTTGTATTCTTGAAGACTTAAGTGTATTTTGAGGAAGACAATCTTAAATATAATTTGATATGAAATAAAATTGTGAGCATGTTATAAGTTAAGAAGGATTCCCCGATGCTATTTATAGTGCCACAAATGATGACAAATACCGCGTGAACACTTAAAGCAACACACCCATTGCCATTTCGCAGTGGAACTGTTAAAGAGTGGTCTCAAACTTTAGTAAGAATGACAATTTATTGTTAGTTGATATAATGGGTGAGCGCAGTTGCGGAATTTTCGCGTCACACATTTCAAGCTCACACATTTTAAACAGTAAAGCATGTATGTTAGCCATGGGAGCAGTTATCGTCCATATTTGCAGTCCCAATCTTTAATTTTTCTGATTACAGTTTAAGATGAAAATAATGTGGTAACATAAATTTGCTTGCGGAAAAATATTACATTTATTCATTTATTTGGTTAGTTTTACCGAATATAAATATTTCACAAAAAGTACATAGGTTAAATAAATGAAAGATTTATTTTCAAGCCATTACCAAACAATCGAAAAGGATGATGTGAAATCGGGTACAAACACAATTTTACAAGAAAGCAGAGCATCCAAGAAGTGCTTAGAAATTGTTTATGAAAAGAAAATCCGGGAGCATACGCAGAGAGACACTCCGAATATGAATTAAGAAGACATCTGATATGTTCTTTTACTGATTGTTAATAGCTTAATAAATGGTTCTTATTCAGCATTTTTGGTTCATATTAACACAAAAAATAGAAGCTATTTACTCAAATAATGATGATAATACTCGACGTGCGACAAACATATGGATGCGAAATATTACATTTTTTTATAATTATAAACAGTTCAGTTCAGGAAACAGTGATTGTTCATACCTTTATATGGGTTCATCCAGGATAATTGTAGTTGAACCCATGTCCCAATGGTGTAAGTTATACGAATACAACTATCATTGTTTATTCGCTGTTCGTGCACAATAATTTACCTTTACAGTGTGGTTTACAAAGTAAATTGTCATTACACCCAATTAATGTATTTTTCAAACTATTTTATTGTGTATTTAATATGAATTTATAAAATGTATGTCATGTTCCATTAACGTATTTTCATAAACTAATCGAAAACACAAACGTAGCAGCAATGCTGAAATATCCTTTCGATATCAAGCAGTACACACAGTCGCGGAAAAGTCACATGGAATATATTTCACACTAAATTTACAATACCACATCTATCCGTGAAACATTTCCTGTGCTAACTTTATATTACGAAATATTTTACGAAATATTCGTTGATTTTGAGTGTTTATGGGTCTTTAAATTCAATATTTTCTGCAGGCTTCAGTGTTTCATGCGATGTAAGCGTCGTTGAGATTCGATCTCAACATTAAAGTACTATACGACTTTTAACGACTGTTTAAGTTATTATAAAGTTTTAATTTACCAATGAAACATTATCTTTAAATACGCAACGTTATTTCTAATTTAATAAAGGTATACGAATCGTGTGCTCCTTGTTGTTGGGTTACGTGCTCCTTGTTGTTGGGCTACGTGCTCCTTGTTGTTAGGTTACGTGCTCCTTGTTGTTGGGTTACGTGCTCCTTGTTGTTGGGTTACGTATGGCGTTTAAAACTATTATCCTTATGCAGGGATACCAGAGAATGTGGCACTGTCAGTTTCTGAAGTCATTGCTATCAGTTCCTGTAATAAATGTCACATGCACATTCTGAAATTTTATTTTTAGATACCTACGCTTGATTAGCTTCATTTTAACATAGTTGTTTACAGCTCGAACGAATAGAAAGCCTTAGGGTTATAAATACACTCAAGCCTGTTTATTTAGTTGAATCAAAAGTTGATCACTTGATAATATACCACTGCATTATCTGAATATTGTAGTTTCAAACTTGTAGTGGACATCATCTTCGTAAGTTATTTTAAAGTTTTTCATTACAAGTTGGGAATTTATTTTTGAGTTATTATGTATTAACTTCAAGCAAATTTGATTTCCCCATCATTTAGTCGAACTCCAAAATATACCGGTAATATGTTAATTATACCTTTGGTGCAACATACGGTGCCATAAAACTCTTGATCTTGCAATGGCAACTCATGTAGAGACTATGGGACCTTGACAACTGACCAACTATGTCGGGTGAACTTAGGTTTGTAATGACATCTGTCGTCGCTCGTGAAAATAGAAGACTGATATACAAATTGATGTCCCAATAATGTAGTCATGAAGATACATACAGTTGATTATCTTCTTTTAAACATACTTAATTAAAGCTCGATTGAATAGAAAGCATTTGGCTTATTGATACACTCGAGTCTGTTTCCTAGGTTGAATCAATAGTTGATCACTATATTTTACTTTCTATATTTTTTAAGATGCACACGACATATCGATTGCTGGTTTTTCTACTTTCGAAAATATAAAAAAAGAAGCACTGGTGGTATCGAATGCTGGTTTTTCTACGTAAGTTTGTGAAACATAAGGATTTGCTTTTTCTGAAGACATCGAAGGTTACAGTAAAGGGTTTTGATAATTCCATTCTGAAATCAACACATATTAGAGGAAATAACCCTAGTGTGTCATTTATTTGATTTTTACCTATTCCTATTTATTTTTATTATATATTTTTATTCGTTGAAACTGTGGTTGGTTGCGGAATTATGTTGAATTTAATAGGCTTGAATAAATATATCTATTGTATTTGTACATTACGACTGTTTACACAAAAAGGGAAAAAGGGACAAGCAGGTATGCAACATTAACAAAATTAAAAAAAAGATTTGTGGAAAAAATATGTGTAACGTTTTTCACGATCAAACATTTGGTTGCTAGTATTTATCATATTGTTTATATTTATAAGACCATAGTAAGAATAATAAAAATGTACAACACAACTTACCAGGCACAATTGCGATGCGGGAAATCACGTGGTTAGAATTGAGAAAAAATGACCGCCGATGCCTCGATTCGATCGAGAAACCGAGTTTTCAAACAGATACATCTTTCTTACTTGTTTTAATCAGATGACGCCTATCATGGGACCAGCCGGAAGCGGTTTTCAGTGAGTATCAACCGTTTTCCACTTGTTGGTCTAAGTGTGGAGATAAGTCATGGAATATTTCGCGATTTCCTGATCCGTCAATTGAAATTTTACACGGACTAACAATAATATAACTGTTTTCACACTAATTTTTAAGTACCATATGTTCATGTGGACGCATGTTGGTTGACACAAAATGGATAAATCGATTGCCCATGGCAATATTTTCAAGGTAAAGTTGAGTTTCGATTGGTGTTGACGATTTATATTGAGCACGCACATGGCCCTTATATAGGACAACTTTCACAGCCTGATATTGAGGACGCACATGGCCCTTATATAGGACAACTTTCACAGCCTGATATTGAGGACGCACATGGCCCTTATATAGGACAACTTTCACAGCCTGATATTGAGGACGCACATGGCCCTTATATAGGACAACTTTCACAGCCTGATATTGAGGACGCACATGGCCCTTATATAGGACAACTTTCACAGCCTGATATTGAGGACGCACATGGCCCTTATATAGGACAACTTTCACAGCCTGATATTGAGGACGCACATGGCCCTTATATAGGACAACTTTCACAGCCTGATATTGAGGACGCACATGGCCCTTATATAGGACAACTTTCACAACCTGATATTGAGCACGCACATGGACCTTATATAGGACAACTTCTTCCACAACCTGATATATAGGACGCACATGTCAAGGAAAACCGTTTCCTCCGCCCAATAAGTCTAAAACAACCTCATATTGGCATGTTCTGCTACATGTAGCGAATAGCGATACATATCTAATGTAAAGGCACTGTAAATGTTAGTTTCGTATAAGAAATTTGCTATCTGGATCATCAAAATTATTTTATTTTCAATAGGAATTTTTATTGCTAGCCTGTTTCGGTGTAGCTGCTTTTTGTTATGGCTTGCGAGTATTTGAAAATGTTGTTTTTCCTCCAAACAGTTTTATTAATATTTTGTTTTGGATTGCTGTTTTTTGCGTGAAGAAATATCTTCAGGATAGTTTCATTTAAGTGCATGTTCAATTGTTTTTAGAACAATTTGTCATGCTAAAGGGACAAAAACATACACAGACAGGCTAACATTTTACCCGATTTCTATACAGTTTGTGACCAGATCATGAAGTATGAATATGATTTGGCATTGGGAATGTATTTAAACAACTTGAAAATGCATCATATGTCCTACAGATTGTGTACTGTGTTTTAAGATTTCTGAGATCAAATTCATCACGAATTGTTGTAAAAAAGTACATTTTTTCGTGTGGATATACTTAACACATTTGATGATGTAGATTAGTAGCATTTTTTCGTCCCAGGTAAGTATTATCAAGAATATTTTTATTGAAATGATAGTGTTGAATAGGCCTCTTTTCAGTCCTCGTTTTACATGAGCAGGATAGATGGCAGACTGTACATATAACCGCGAAGCGGGCATGAAACCCTATATCTACAGACACCAACTCAGACACATTTCAATTCATAAGGTACATGTAACTAGTTTACAACAACAATCACCAATAAGCTTTGATCCTATAACTACATTTCAGTGGCAATATTAAGTTTAGGCCAGCGTGATCTCAGGTAAGTTTGTATGTAGTACTTTGCTAAAAAGCTGTTCAAGTATGAATCAGTACTGCAAATAAGCCATATCAGACATAGAATAACGTATATTATCCTGTCACATGCCTTTAAATCAGCCCGATAACCAGGTAACCAAATATCCCAAAAGATATTAGGCTAGATGACTATGTGACCTCGAATATCCTTCAGTTGCTGTCCGCGCATGCGCACGCCTGTACTATTTTCTATTTATAAAATATACTTGTTTTCAATTAACAAAAATTACAACATACGTGTAAAGTACTGTTTGTTTAAAAATTTATTATTTTAACAGCATAATTTCGTCTTTGTGTATTGAATAAATAACAATTGATTTTTTTTTTAATAATATGTCTTACGTTAGGTAGTTGTATACTATATGTGCTATTGTGTTATCATGTGAATGTTGGGCTTATAAGTCGGTTTTAAAAGCTCTTCAGAGCTTGTGTTTATATGTTTATATACACGACTTTATAAATAGATATTACTTGACTTGACTTGACTCGATTTCTGTGTTGTTTAACAAGACGGAAGCTAGCCTTAGTGTTTTGCATGACGTAACGTCACAATGTTTTTGCTGCGGCGTGTTTTTTTCCCATATTAAATATTTAAACACAAAATACTGGAAAACTATATATTTTAGAAACATTTCAACGAATGTTGTAAATGTGACAGGATAAATAGAATAATAGGTTGGTGACGTGGATGGAGAATGGTTATCTGGCTCGTCGGAGGATCATATCGGGTTCGCCTTCGGCTCACCCGATAACTTCCTCCGACTTGCAAGATGACCATTCTACATCCACGTCACCAAACTATTATTCTCTATATACGTATCAAATGTTTTGGAAACGACATTTATAGTCAAAATAGCAAGATGGTTTACTATGGACTCTGAAGCTGCCATCGTTGGGACAATCAAGGGTGGGGTACATTAAATACTCGATATCTCGATGCATAGTCATTGAAACAAAAGTTCTTATCGGTGACCTCAAAAAATGGATATAGAACAGATATAATGTGGCTCAATCAAGTCTGGTTAATTTCACTTTAAAGATTTACGCACCAGTTGTGTGACAGCTCATTTTTGGCTACTCTGACAGATATAGATAATCACGAGTAGCCTGACATTCTCAGTTACGTCCCTTGGCTTGACTACCATTGCGCGATGGGTTTTGAGGTAAATAAAACGGTTTAAATCTTGTAGACTCTTTTGATAAGACTTTCTTCTTAATACTTAAATACTGTTGTCTTTAAGCAAAGTGTAAAATGCAGTTCCCGAGCTTTATTACAATACCCGTAAATAAAAGAAAAGCACTCAAGTTTATATTTACAACGTGGCCTTCATACATGTATGGATTTAATGAAGCGCGTTCTGAGAAAACCGGGCTTAATGCATATGCGTAAAATGTCGCACATGCTAATCAAGGCTAATTTCCGCTTTTATGGTATTTTTAGTTTCAAGGAAGTCCCTCCTTACCGAAAATCAAGTTTAGGCGGAAAGTGTAGTCCCTGATTAGCCTGTGCGGACTGCACAGGCTAATCTGGGATGACACTTTCCGCACATGCATTAAGCCCAGTTTTCTCAGAACAAGGCTCTTAGTATTACCAAATAAATGCCTCACACAGTATGAATAGATGTTGTCAACACGTAATCTTCACACTTTGCATCGTTTAGAAGTACAACGAAACAGGATAGCAATAAAATTCCTATATCAAGTCGACATATCCATTAATTAAAGACGACTAACACATGTATTATTACTGTAATTTGAACTATGAGTCATATAAACTTTACAGAAAATGCCCCATTCGAAAACAATTTACTTCTACGTGTATATATCGGTTCTATCCACTTCGCAATACTTAGGTTTTCACATATTAAAGTGTTTCTATGTGTATTTATATTTATTAAGTAGCGAACCTTTGACCTTAGAGCAGCTAAAACACTGGTGAGCATATTTTAAGTAAAACGTTGGTCAAAGCATCTAAAGAAATCAATTTTTCGTATAACAATCGCACTTGATTATACATGCGGTATGAAATGTTACTAAATGGGTTTTAAGCTTTCCCCTTCCTCTACAGAAGTATCATACTCTACCGCATGCAAAATAATATACACTTAAAAAGTTTATATTACTACATCAACTTTATTATTTAAGCAAGTTTGGCCAGTAAGGTTTCCAGATGACATGATATAAAAACGTTTCATCATGGAATATATTCACGGAGTTCATTGGCCTGAGGTATTTCCCGTATATTGGCCAGGGAAACCCATGCGCGTCATACTACTCATGTAATTCAGATCACACATGTCAATGAAACGATAGAGCACGTACACCATCATTTATCATTCTATTCGTCAATAGCATTAAACATACATGTTCAATTTATAAGTATTTTTACATAGTTTAAAATGCAATTTATTTTATAGAAAAGTTTTCACAACTGTGTTTATTGCGTCTATTAGAAACAATACAAATATAAGTAAACGGATTCATAATTGTTGTTCACCATGCCATTTGTTTACTTAATTACCTCCTTTATGACGATCATTGTAACGTGCATGTGTGCACCGGTCAAAACTTCCTTTATGAAGATCATGTTCAGATTTACTTGTTCCGCTCAAGGTTATTACTGTAGACCTTTTGTTGCTCGCCGTGCCATTATCCTTTACATCTTTCGTACCTCCTATTTTCGCTAGTTTTCAAAATGTGCAAAGATTAAATTACATAAATTCAATGTGTTCAAAATTCTATAGACTGCATATTTAGCAAATACAGCCGAGTTCTAAAATCGACCGTATTTAAGAAAATTTAAAAAGTGTGTGAAGAACAATAGCAGACGTATTTCACTTATCGATATTGAATGAAGATATAATAGAATGGTCAGGGTGTAACTTTCAATTTTATTTAGTTAGACGTTATCAAAAGACACTTATTTCAAGATGCGATTCATATCGACTTTATTCGTTGTTTTTATCCTTTTAACAGGTAAAATAACATTATATTGCTGTCCTGTATCCAGTATATGTTTGCATATAATTTTAGTAAGTTATTAAATACGTGGTTGCTGATAAATAAACTGGTTTAATTCTTGCACGGTTTGCACACATATCTATACGTTAACTTAAAGGGGACGTCCAACAGATTGGTAAATTGACAAAATTAAAAAAAAATGTTTCAGACTCGCAAATTTTCGTTTTTGTTATGATATTATTGAGTAAATAGTAATACTGACCATTTACCATGCTCTTAAATATCCATTATATCAATCTTTTGATGATTTGAAAACCTGAAAACTATAAAGCGTCGTGTGACGCGAAACGATTGAATAATTTGGAAAGTTCTGTTTTTGTGGTTATATATTGGGAAACTGCGAGGATTCCTTATATAGGTAAAAAATACATCCGCTCTAAGCAAGAGCATGGATGGTCGAGTGGTCTAGGCGGGACACTTTTGACTCCAGGACCCCAGGGGTCAGTGGCTCAAGCCCTGTTGAGGGTTACTTGTTTTCCTTTTTTAAAATTGTATTTTTGTTGTTGTTTTTTTACTGGAGATTTTTATGTCAAATGTTTAAATGTATCAATATAAAGCAATTAATGACATGCTTCAATACATGCCAAAATCTGTTGAACGGGCCCTTTAATTACATTTTGCTTTGTAGACTCGCGCGGCTTTTTTGGGGGGAGTAGATCAACAACTACAAATGTCAATTATCCAAGAACAACGCCAAAAACTAAGACAACAACGCCAACAACTACGACTACAACGATAACGACAAGGACTACAACGCCAACGTCAAGGATTACAACGACAACGACCAGAACTACAAGGCCAACGACTAGGACTACATCGTCAACGACTAGGGCTACATCGCCAACGACATGGATTACAAAATGTGAGAATCCTTTCAATTATGACACTGTTTAATTACTTACTGATTTAATATTCACCATAGTTAAAATAATTGCATCATTGACAAAGGTTACAAAATGTAAAATAAATCCCATAAACCTTTTGCCTTTATATTTAGCACAGAATGAGCTGAGAGTAGAGTTGGTTAATGGACCTAACAACCAATCTGGTCTTGTTGAACTTGTAATCGGTGATGTAAGAGGTACTGTGTGTGACGATGGATGGGACGACAACGAGGTCATTTGCAAAATGCTCGGATATGGGTTAGTTAAATGTATCAATTGACAACTGACAGCCAGTTAATGTAATTAAGTAATTGTGTCGCTGAGAAAACAATGCAATTAATTCGTATTTAAACTACCTACCAATATCTTTCAATTTTTAATGCAGTTTTGAAATAACCGTTGTTTGTGTGGAAGAGAAAAAGGCAAATAATACATTCATGTGCAGTTTACCATAGTGATATTTCCTAACGTGTTAAAATACAATTGAACTACAAAGCAAATGTTTATCTGTAGGTCATTTCATTGTTATGTGCAATCCCTTCCATTTTGTATCAATCGGTGCATGTACAATTTTGTAAACTGTGTATGTTATGTAAGGTATTTTAGTTAGAAACTTATAATAATACGTATACTTTTTACAGTAATGGGAAAGCGCTTAGTGAAGCCTACTATGGTCAAGGAAGTTCACGTATTCTTCTGGATGATGTACAATGTGACGGAACTGAATCATCCATCATGGCATGCCGCCATTCTGGTCTTCAGTTTCATAACTGTGGGCACCATGAAGATGCATCAGTTATATGCATTCCTAAGAAAGCATGTGGTGAGTAGTTACTAAGCTCACTTCAGGAATAATCATTTAAAAAAATATTCCAATACTCGTATATGGTGGAGATGCTGTTGTAATCTATAGGCCGAAGAAAGCCACTATGGAATGTCTTGAGCCATCACCACTTGATACCAATTAACATTTTGTATATTTTTATCAATTAAACAAGAAATGTTGATTTTTACAGACCAATGAAGTTGTGGTGTTGATTGTTGTACCTTGATATAATACAACAGGCCGACGATAGTCGATATCGTGACTTCTCTCGTTTTCTAGGGTGAAGTCCATTTTTTCATACTTTACACGTTTCATGCTGCTTAAAGAACTATTATAAGATACTCTTATTCAGTATTATTATATGTAGTGTGAAGAAATATTACACTTGGCCATCTTTTCAAAAGTGTAATATTAATAGCCTAAAAACAACTAAAAATAATTATAATCTTTAATAAATTATCAATTAATTCAAAATATATTCAAATACTCGGGTGTATTATCATCTTGACGTTAATTTACACAGCCGAGCCATAAACTGGTAGAAACTCAGGAAAGTAGTATACATGCAAGCAAATATTATTTTCTACAATACCTATACTCATAGTTTTTCATTTGGTTAACTTAAAAAGTAAGACAACAATGCATACTTCCACTGTCAGAAAATTTAAAATTTTACTTTGCACTTTACCGAATGAATCTAGGTTAAATAAAATAAGAGTCAGCTATCGCGAATAAATAAACGCAACAGTTGTGTTCGGGTGTAAATAAATGTTGGTTTCTAGGTATTCGACCTGTGGAACATTATTCAAGACAAAAAACGGCATTAAGATCATCGGATAATTGGTGGTGAAGAGGCAGAAAAGGGCTTCTATCCATGGCAAGCTGGAATTCAAAATCTAAACAGAAGTTTGAGTACACACCAATTCTACAAACACTTGTGTGGCGGGACCATTTTGAACGACCGTTGGATACTTTGCGCCGCACACTGTTTTTGGTATGCTTGCATTTATGAATTTGTGATTGCAACGTTGAAATAAGACTATCAACGTCTTCGATTTCACATAATATAAATCATCGATTTGATATAATAATATAATCATGAACATATTCTTTTCACGATGTAAACAGCAGAGCACAATGTCTTTATTAAATATGTTTGGTTAAATATCAACATTTTATTATTAATGCCATGTTAATCACTATTAATTCATTTGAGAAAAATATATGTTAACAATTTTACTAATTTCAGATACAGACACAAAGATGACATTAGGGTTTCTACCGGTGACCACGACCTTTTGAAGAATGATACCTTTGAAGAACATTTCAAGTTGGAGCTCCTTATTAAACATCCTTTTTTTAAATTCAATATCATACATACAATGTAAACATGTATATGATCATACAACATAGTGATTGTACAAAGCAATACAGTTCAGACATGTTATACAAGATATGCTGATATATATTTTTTTAGAGAGAAAATAAAAGAACAACAGAGGAATAGTTATGAAAAATGATGAGTTGTATAAAGTCGGAAGAAAGCATACTGGACTTGTGTGTTTTGTTGTATATTCACAATGATCGTGTCAGATTGAAAAAACAAAACAAAAAACAAAAACAAAAAAACATCCGTATTATACATGTGAGTATGATGCTTCGTAGTGACACGAATTTCATAAGTAAGATCGTACTTAATGTGTATGTTATGAAGCTTAATGTTCAAAATTCGAACAAGCTAATAAGTAACATTTTTGTTCGGAATATTTTGAATGGTTTGTTTGAGGGTTAAGGCTTTTCAACCATATGCTTATGTCTTCCAAAACATATACATATTATTGGATTTATTCGTTGATTGAAAATATTATTTTAAGTCTAATGTCTTTCGCCATTTCAATAGTGAATTAATTGAAATCTAAATTAGCATGGAGAGTTGTTACTTATTCAGTTATATTTATATAATACATGTATGTAAAATGTCGAAACCTACATTTTATAATTTAGATGCGCATTTATATAATTTGTTTCGCTTCAGCTTGTGCTTTCATGTGTAGATCCTTCCTACGATTATGACGTGGCCCTGATAAAAGAGAAACTAAACAATGGGTTTGGTATACAGTTTAATGAAGTACAGTCTGCCGGGTGCTAGCCTGCATTACAAGACTTAACTAACGTGCCACATTTCTGGATGGGGAAAAACATCAATTAATGATACCGCAGGTACATCATTGCTGCAATATGGTTGTCTAGTTATCGTATAGGAATGAGACAAATGCGCTTTTTCGAGGTTCTCAATCTCTTTACTAAAAGTATATATCGATGACAATACACAACAACAAACTGATGATGTTGTCGTCACGTAACTTTCCGCAAAAATATCAATGTTTCCTAACAATTGTATTTTGAGATATGTCATTTAATTTGGTGGCATTATTTATTTATATATTTATATGAACGAACGTTAGATTCATGTTGATGAACATGTTGAGAAAACTGTCTACTTTTAAAGTTCGTTCATGCGAACATGAGTACAAAATTGCAACAAAAGTGCACGTTGCGCATTATAAATTACTAACAAACGGATTCAGATATATTTATGGATGTGACTCTCTAAAGATTTTATGGGGTTAGTTTGTAAAGTGTTTTATACATTTATAAAACACACTCATATCCAAATAATGGACAAACATCGAAAGATATATATAAATCAAGGTATCGAGTAATTTATGTTTTTACTGATTATATCCATAGACAAACGATGGCCCCGGCGTTTGGGACATATTTTTACGGAATGAGAATCTGTCGTGCCGACCGAAACAATTCTTTATATAATAACGTCGACTTACTTGTATACAATTTGTTTCTACTTCATAATACTTTAACCCATTTATGCCTAGCGTCTAGAAAAAGGCCTTAGAAAACAGCGTAGATCCTGATGAGACGCCGCATGATGCGGCGTCTCATCAGGGATTGCGCTTTTTGCTTAAAGGAATTTATGTAAGAAATGTTCTAAATATAGATATAAATATACTAGACATCCCTAATTTTGGAAATAAATTAATCCAATTTAGAAGGATGGGTGAGTCCACTAGGCATAAATGGTTTAAATGAACATTTTTAAATGTGCCGGTAATAGAAAATCATACTTGCTGATTAAACTACGTAAACCAAAGCACACACTATATGTCTATGAAATTAAAAATAATTAACTCTTATAAAAGCAGACGTTTTTCATTATTTTCTAATCTATAAATTGCACATTTGTTTACATATGTCACGCTATTAATTAAGTCTAAGAGTAATCTATATTCATATATAAAATATGGATGTAAAGTCATGTATCTTTTACATAACTTTTACCTCAAAATGTGCGTTTGTCTTTGAAACACGTGCATAATTATTGTGTTGTTTGATTGTTTGTGAGGCTTTTGTTTGTTATATAGGTAAAATTTACTGATTGAGCCGATGCTCCTCTTTTTTATTTACATTTGTAAATTTGTATTTGGATTGTGTTGTTGTTCTGCATTGTCAACGCATTTTATATGCAGCAAATATACAACGGTTAATTCACGATAATCAGTTATGAGCTAGTAATAAAGTCTGATCAAGAAATATTTTGACACATTCGTTAAATGGTCAATCTTTAGATTAAAATAACAAATATTGATTTAAACTTAAATAATTTATTCCAATATGTATAAAGTAAATGTCACAATATTGGATCTCCAGGTACGACTGTACGTCATGCAGCCGAGGTTCGTTTAATTGATGATATTGCCTGCCAAAGGGAATACATAAATTTAACATCAAACATGGTATGTGCCGGTTATATGGAGGGAGGCATCGATACCTGCCATTGAGACGCAGGAGGACCTCTGGTGTGCAGTGTTGATGGTCTTTACTACGTGATGGGCGTAACGTCCTTTGGTCGGGGCTGTGCTCTACCAGGTTACCCTGGTGTCTATGCAAAAGTTGCAGCTTTACAGCCTTGGATTTAGACCACGATGGCGTCGAATCCTTAAAGACAAATCTGCAAAATTGGTGTACATAAAAAGTAGTTTTCGAGGACGAAATTGTACAGTATGTTAAACAAATTTAATTATATGCATAATCAAATCACGTGTTTTTGTTTATCGTGTTCTTAAACAAACATACTCGTTTTATAAATAGACGTTCATATGTACCCAGATAGGAAGCCGCAGGTGATTATTTTCTTTATAGATACAAAACTATTCTTGTCCAGTTTGTGTTTTCAAGGGCAAATAATAAAAGTTTATTGTGTTAAACTATTGTAATGCTCATTATCAATCAGAAACGCCTATTATGTATAGAAAACGCATTCTATTAGATGTCGTATTCTTGTATGTGTACATGCTCAAATACGAAAATAAACGAAAATTTAAACCATAACGATCAAATATAAGCAAACTACGCAAATTAGCAGATATTTTTCATTAAAAACAAATCATCATTGTATACACGCAAAAAGATATCACGAACTTTATTTGTACAGCTTAATACAATATAGTTTGCATTTCAATCACATTGTGATTTGCAAGGTCATTACATAATTGAAATCATTTTCAAATTGACTTCATGCATCGGCCTTATAAATTATTGCTTTGCTATTAAACCCTTGTTATATTCATATTATTATCGATTGTGCGTGGTAAGAATAAATATGGAAGCATCATATTTTAATCATGGTTTTACATTTATATAAAGTTGATTTTATAAAAATCAGATATGTAATTCTGTTATATGGATCAAATATTCCTTACAATCATACGTGCAAATTTCATTTTTTAATTGTAATGATTTGAGTCATTACATTGAATTGTGTTGATATACCATATGATATTGAAGCAAAATGTTAATATTTTACATGGTTTAACCATACATTATTCAAACACAAATTAGGAATGTTTAGTTGTGATCCATGGGATGCAAATGTATTAGCCATACATGTAATTGATTTGAAAACAAAGTCATTTAATACCCCCAAGATAAATTTTCGTATACAGGTCTAAAAATGGTTTCATACCTTCAAGACGAATGAGAGTTGTTTATTGATACATTAATAATTATTATCAAACTTCCAACATTCTTTCTTGAATTTTTATTACCCCATTACCGTTTTTACCGAGCAACCAAAAATGCCTCAACAAGCCTTTAGCTTGCAACATTATCAAATCATCAAGCTCAAAAGCGTTTCAATCAGCCGTAGGTTTTTGATGCAATGAAGCTAAAATAAATAGGTTTAATCGTAAACTATCAAACTATTATAAGAATCGTCTAATATATTTCATGATATGTCACCTGATCAAAACAGGTAGCTGTTTAGCACCAATTCACAATACAGTAAACCCAATTATAAAAGGGTGGCGAAACATAATAATGAATTTCTTGCCCATCTTAAAAACAATTTACACTATTATTTTACACAATTATACATATGTAAATGTTTAAATAATTTAGAGGGGGGGGGGGGGGTCACCATGCTGGTGCTTTGGCGGTTTGCGTTTCAAGTCCCGCACACGTTAACAGTTCCTAAACGGCTTCAAATACAACATTGCCCTGGTAAAATTCAGGAAGTTCCCGCCGTCGTTCTAATGTCAATGGGTGAATTGGTGTTTGGTATCTTATTTCAAGTTTCAAATAAAGAGTCTTTACCAAATACAAAGGATTTCTATATTTAAAACAATACGAACTATCGCGAATATAGTTGGAATACACGACATATTATTTCTTTCGAACAAGACTCGTAAAATCAAATCATAGAATAAATGTAGATAGCTTAATTATCGAGGATCGATAAGCCCAATGTATTACTTAATTAAGAATAATGTACTTTAGATGATTACCCATACATTTACAAAAAAAAATATATGACCGCTTTCATTTAAAATCTTTATTTTTGTATAACCTGTAGATAGAAAGTTATTGTCAGGTAATAAGTAAATGTAGTCCTATTCAGCAACGTAGATCTTTTATACAGTGTTCAAACATTCGTTTTTCAAGAGGCTTTCCCAATACCAAATAGTAATAGCATTAACGTGTATAACCTCTTTAACATACTAACCACAGTGGTAGTGGTTGGCTGCATTGATTCTCTCGACATAGCGATTAATTTGTTTGAACTAAATATTTGACCAGGAAATTTCGCCTCACATCTCCTGAATATATTTTTTTTAATAATGTGTACTGTGTTTATTACCAAACCGTTTTGGAGATATGTGTTGTGAAATGGATTCTAGAACATACAATCAACTCGAATTTAAATGCGAAACTAATTTTCTGCTGCAGGGTCTAATCTCACGCCTTCCTAAATTCACGACCACGTTTGTTTGTCTGAATCAAAAGAGGCACATTTGTTAACACAACAAACATTCATTCCTCTTGATCTGGTGGATTTCCAATATTTAATAATGTTGTTACCAACTTATCTATAAATGTAAAAAATGTAACACGAGAGAAACCGATGTTCCTGACTAATAGACCCCGTATTTTGTCAATAATGATTAAATCAGATAATCGCTGTTTTTGCTATTCATCTTTGTTGCAGTGGACTCTCACATCTTTCTAAATTGGATCAATTTATTCAAAAAAATAGGGATGTCTAGTATATTTATTTCTATATTTAGAATATTTCTTACAGAAATTCCTTTCAGCAAACAGCGCAGACCCTGATGAGACGCCGCATCATGCGGCGTTTCATCTGGGTCTACGCTGTTTGCCAAGGCCTTTTTTCCTAGACGCTGGACATAAATGGGTTAAGCTGTTTTTATCTTAACGTTTGAATTAAAAAATAACCCGTTTTTTATGCCTGTAAGTATTGTTTTAGAATTATTCAATTAAGAAAAAGTTGCTTTTTGCTTTTTTATCCACGCAAGGCATTTGATACGTAGTAGTGCAACACATTAAACTATTTAAAAAATCAGATCTGCATATAAATATATTAGTTCGAATTGAACAAAGGTTATAAGCTTCAAATCTGATCTAACAAAGCGCTTTCTTGTAGCATCTTTTCATATTGAAGAAACAATGCAATGGTCATAATGATTGGATATCAACGAGTTTATCTCGCAAGACTATACTATGTCTCGACAATCTTGTTTCGACAGTTAAAAGCATTTGGAATGCCTCTTTCGTCACTCGTTCATAAACAGGAAGAAATAATATGAGCACCTATAATATTTGTATGGTCGTTTGTAATGTAAGAGATTTGTACATTTGAAAGTCATTCGTCATCTAGAAACGACGCGCGTATGGGTGTTTGTGACAAGACATGATGATCGTCGTGTACAATTTAGCGTTATTTAATGGAGTCACACACGCTCAAGGTCAAATTGTTTAATTGTTTTTCATTTATTTTAATTAACATTCAGTGTCCGACAAATCCATTGCCCGGAGCCCGGGGGCTACCGAAATTTGTCATCGGGCTACCGAAATTTTCCAGCTCACGCCCGCCGGGCTACTATAAATCTATAAGAGCGGTAGCCCGGTTTATTGACAGACATAAGAAGAATGAACACGCTGACCATGTGTTTGTACACTGTGTATTGCTTATAATCCGATAACAAAGTGCAATCAATTATCTAATCAGTCACCGATCACTTGCGGTAATGTCGATTGTAATCAGTAACAGTGTATTTTTATCATCCAATCAGAATCAACATTTGTTGCTGCTAATAATATAATGAGAGCCGGTTGGATAGTTTGCGCACATGATGCAACGTCATTTCGCAATTTGGAATTCTTTGTTAACAGCAACAATGAGTAATAGCGACAACGTTTTTGATGTCGTTAAATATCCAAGGACGCCGAACATTAAATAAATCAAAACAATAGCGGATTCATCAAAACGGTAACGAAACCGAAAATGAATATTAATTACAACGATATGAACGCTGCTAATTAGTTTGCATTGTCAATTAATGATTGGATTAAATGAGCGACTGTTAAGAGTCATAAACACAAACGTTTGAAATTTTCGAAAGTGTCAAATGAATTTCGGCATGGTTCCATTTAAAGATATGATGAAATAAGCTCCCAATCAGGATCGTTGTATTGCAACATGCGTAAATCACCTGACACGGTTTGCACGCGTCGTGTACAGCTATTTAAGGTTACAAATTCTACATTAAATAAATGAATTTCTTTGTCCAGATAAAAGCGCGCGAAAATTGGCGTGTGTGTATTTATTTATTAATACAAATTTCGTAGCGGGCACAACATTGAGATCATTTAATTTCCATTAAAAGTTTCGTTGTGAATTGCAACTAAAGTACCGGGGTATCTCGCGAATTATTTGGCATTGACATTTCCTCTTAATAAAATATAATGTAAACATGCTGTATCGTTACCGGTACGCTGTATCAGTTCGTTCATTATTAAAACAATTATTGTATTGTATACTGCCTGCACACTAGTGTCGTAACATACGGATGCAATACGTAAAAACAAGTAAATAAATGATTTAATACTCTCTTGATTTCTTTGAAACTCGGTATATTTGTTGTTAAAAAAGGGCAATTGCATTGATTAACACCATAAGAGTCAATAGTATTGATCATCTTAACGCTTTATTTACGTTTCCGACTTTACGTACTGTCCGAATTTAAGTACGCATACATGTGCACATACATGTAATATCTACATCTAGTATATGATTTTCTTTTGTACATTTACATTTAAAACGCGTGAATGACTCTCGCAGACAGGTGTTTACGGTGGCTGCGCAGCATCGCGGTGATCACGGGTGATCGCCGAACATCGCGGTCAGTAGCGTGTCCGCCCCCCCCCCCGCGAAATGTCACCCATCGGGAAAAGTGAACACCGCGGACAGGCGTTTTTGTTTAAGTACACGGTGCCTGTACTGTAACATTAATTTATGATATTGACTGTGTACATCAGACTACTTTCTGTATTATGTATATGTATGTATACATATTATGTATATGTAAATGAAGAAATAAAATAAAGATGAAAACTTGCCACTTATCATTTTGTAGGTAAATTTTATGGGCTACCAAATATTTTTATTGGTTGCCCAATGGGCTACCTGAAAAATATGAAATTTTTCGGACACTGTTTAACATGTATGTATTAGATTTGCATTGACTGTGCTAAGTCGGTGTTTATTGTTTTCATGTTAATTTTCTGCTCGTTGCGATTCGTGATTTAAATGTTTGAATAATTTAAAATTACGCCTTATCTGCATAAAAGCCTACGGAAAATATGCAATAATTAGGCTTTTTTTTAGACAGTTTCTACATCTATGAAATGCCAAAAAAAAATCAAATGCAAATATCATAATAACAACGTGATGAGTATAAATCTACAGTATTAATAAAGGGCGCAACGAGCTTTAAATAGTCGGCGTACACATTTCGTTCCGTTGCCCACTTGGTCGTCTATCGATACAACGTTTACAATCGCGCCAAGCAATAACTTAATTTAATTTTTTACGAACAAAAGACGACGTCTTTTTAATGTATGCCATACAACAATGTCATTTTGCCACATGTTGATAAAAAGTAGTATGTTTGTGAACGTTCATGATTTAATGTGCATACGTAGTGTGCCCATAGGGAAATCAAACACATTTCATGTGAGAGGATCAACATGAGGCTTATAAATTAAAAAGCAAATATTTGCAATTATTTGATGTTGCCTTTGTATAAGTGCAATTAAGTAACAAATGTGTTGGCATTACAATTATATCAAATACTATATAAATATGATGAACTTTATAATCGTTTACACTGCAGTGAAAGTATATGCTAATTCACAAAATATCTACATTTAACATCTGCCAACGTTTCTCGACAGGTTAAAATGCTCGAACAATAAAACAATATGTATTTATCATAACTCCTGAACAAATACGTAAAAAATATCAAACCGAGAGAGAGACAGAGAGAGAGAGAGACAGATAGAGAGAGAAAGAAAGAGAGAGAAGGGGAGAGAGAGACGAGAAGGCGGAGAGATAGAGATAGAGAGAGAGAGGGAGAGAGAGAGAGAGAACAATAGAGAGAGAGATAGATAGAGAGAGAGAGAGAGAGAGAGAGAGAGAGAGAGAGAGAGAGAGAGAGAGAGAGAGAGAGATACAGAGAGGACAAACGATTATTTATGAAAGATAGGGGGAGAGAGAGGGGGAGAGAGAGAGATAGAGGACAAATGCTTATTTATTTATAATTGCTTAGTCTTATTTTTTTATGTTTTGCTATACTTTGCTTTTGACAGTTCATTTGCGTTACACGTGTTCGGTATAGTGTAATATTTTATGTATATTACTTTGACTGCTTGTTATGTGTATCAAGTTTATTTTTAGTAATGTTTATGCATGCAACATAACCGAAACTATATTTTTTTATTGTTTGTTTAATGTATGAACACATTTTTGTTTTATCTATCTGTTATTGTAACTAGCGTTAGCGGCATTGTACTTTTTTTCTGAATGATATTTGGGTAATTTAGATATATTGCTTCACTTTATTTACTATGTATATTTTGTGCGCCTGTTTAAACTATCTGATTATTCGAATAAAGAATCATTTAAGACCGATTTCCAAGATATGTTTTTGTATTCTAATACACTAACGGAAGCGTATTATGAGGCGTGATCCGGTTAACCATTACATGAATTAAAATCTTTAAATACATCAATAAATAATTGACGTAACTAGTTAAGATCAGATGGCGCTGCCTGTTTTTCGCTGTTATAAAATGTATTTTTCCTTCATGAAAGGACACTAGTGTGTACGTGAGTCTCAACAAAGATCATAAACTGGAGGTCATTAATTGCTTAATTTCAGCAGTGCCAGATTATGTCACATAAAGAAATGCCGATTAATCCCGAAGACGTCATTTGGGTTTTCCCGTGTTTGTTTAAAAGCTAAATTTCCACAAATTCTATTGTTTTATAATGGCAAAGTTAAGCTCTGCATCGTTATAGTTCACCACAAAATTAAACTTGATTACCCGATAGTGCTGTTCCTATTGGTTTGTTTTTGGAAGCGATTTACCAGTCAAGCGTTAGTTTCTGATGATAAGTTGGAAATATAAAGACTTCCTCGTAATTTATTGTCAAAGTAAAGTGGCGTTTGCGTTAAACTAGCCAATTATATAATATGGTCATTAACAAATAAAGATACCCGCATATTGATTGAACAACAATTGGGTTTAAATATTTCTTCAAATATTTTTAATAATAAGTAAGGGTCACAATTTGTGTCATAGTTTGATGGGATTTGGCAAACTGATGCATACATGCATAAAAGGGCCCGGAAAAAAACAAGTTATATTTATCACAGGCAGATTAAACAGACGACAATTATACTCATTATCCCCAAATCAATTAAGGAAGAAGGAGAGCTAGTGCATGAATTGTGACGTAATTACGTATTGTTCGTGGACAACACACAGTAACAAACAAAGTTATTTTCTGTTTTCATCGCGATTTATTTCTGTTGAATATTTTCAAATACAACGCTTGCTAATGTTCGTGAAATACAATATTACAGCGCGGCGGCCAATATGGCCGCCACTTCAAGAAAACGTGATAAATCTAACCGCATAATCTTAATTAATCTCCTTTCTACATCAACATCTCGTTTTATATTGAAATACTCATACGCATAAAAATAATGATATTCCTTATAACATATTTGATTGGTCAAAGCGTTTTATTGACTACTTGTTGATTTCTGATTGGTTTGGTCATAGAGTTCCTTTGCTATTTGATTGGTTGACCGCTAAAATACTGTTCTGACATGACACGCCCCGGGAATGGTGCACGTGTTTACCCACTTATCGGTTCTGGTGATAGTAATGTTTCATTGTAATCGTCCTACCAATGGATGTGAAGAGATAATTCACTAAGCTTAAGATTTTGTAATCGTCGGTACTTGCACAGTTCAATGGATTTAATAAATAACTAAATCTGGTTAAATACACATTGCTGAATAACAGATTCGTTCGTATAGAGTATCTTATCTTTGACCTTTCAACTTGTTGATTTAGCCTACTTTAACAATGAATGTAAATGTATGTCTGGATGCTACTTGCACACAAAGATTTATTATTAAATTTCCAAACTTTAGTTATGTTAATACTATTTCTAACATTCAGATATTTTCTTTATAGAACTCTATTATTATTTAACATTATATGCTGTTACGTTAAAGAATGAACCGAAACAAAAAATCGTTTCCATATTATCTGATTAACGATGCGTTCCTGTAATTAGTTCATAATTGTGACGCCACACGTTCACGTTTTCATTTTTGGACAGCTTTGTCGAGCTCAGTTTGTCCTTTAAACGGAATTTAAATGTAGCACACGACCGTTAGACGTGATCATAGAAAACGTCAAGTTTGATCAGTGTAAACGGAAATTCATCCTTTGTGCCGAGTTTTTTAACTATTGTTTGTTTTCTGTTGTGTTTATTGTTTTATGCATTTGTGAGTTTGCTTTGAATAACAACGTAGGTTATTTGTTATGAAGTAATTCGTTTTGGCGAAGTCATCGTCTATAGCTTTTTATTATAAACATGAAGCGTAATATATACAGGAATATACAGTAGAATATCGTTTTTTCGAACAAAGTTAACTTTAATTCCTTATTATTTCGATGTAATCGTTCGGTCGAGATATTATTATTATTATTATTATTATTATTATTATTATTATTATATATTTTTTATATTGTATATTTGTTATTGTTTTAATCCAAAATGTTAATGTGTGCTATCGAATGACATGATCACGCCTGTTACTTAAAACTATAGTTTTATCTTTCCTTTAGATTTTACATTTAAGTTAATGTGAAAATTTTAAGAATAACCAGTTTTCACACAAAAGTGAACTTTTGTTTATTATCATAATGTGGAACATCAATAAAGTAATACAATAACGTATATTTTAACACAATGTAAATGATAACATGACGTGTCCGTTAAATTAAAGACGACGTACACGTCGACAAGTATTATTAGCTTAACCGAGCTTTGTCCCATTCGAAAACAGTTTTTTTTCCGACATGAGCTTATCGGTTCAATCAACTTTGAAATAACACGGATTTTACACAAACTAATGTTTTGATGCATACTTATGTTTATTACGAATCGAACCTTCAGCCTTAGGGCAGCACTTACACTGGTAACCCTTATTTTCAAATTGTTGAATATTAAAACTGAATAAGTCAAACATTCGTTTTAACATTTGACCTCATTCAAGAGAAAGTGTATTACTTTATAAATGCAGTTTGAAGTGTAAACACGAGGATTTTAAGCATTACCATTCCACTCTAGAGGCATCATATTCTATCGCAAGAAAAATTACATTACACTAGTTCTTAACGATCCATAAACTGCACTTTTGGATCGATTTATGTCGGTAAGGTTTCAAACTGGTTATATATAAAAACGTTCCGTCGTTGAATATATTTAACAAATGCATATGCTTTAGATATTGTCTGTTTATTGGTCTTGGAAACTCATGTGTATCATACTATATATAAAATGGAGCACGCAAATATCAATTTAACGTAAGAAAACCAAAAATGAACATGGATCATCGTCAATAACCATTCAAATACAATTTTAATGTATACGAATGTGTGCATAGTTTATTATGTAATTTATTCTTTAAAAATATATGGTATAACTGTGTTTTTGCATCTGTTAGAAATATTGCGATATAACTAAGATAATTTATTATTGTTGTACACCGTGTCAGTATCATTTTTTTAGATCATCACGTTCTTTATTAAGGTCATAGTCGTGTGGGAAAATGAAGGGGATTCGTGTGAAAATGAAGGCGATTCGAGCATCCGCCCTGTAGTTCTTCTTTTTGTGGACTTTTCTTGCCCGCCGTGTCAGTAGTAGTAGTAGTGGTAGCAGAAGTAGTAGTAGTAGTAGTAGTTGTTGTTGGCGTTGTTGTTGTAGTAGTAGAAGTAGTAGTAGTATATGGTATTTGTATATTTGCATTTTCTTCAGCTTTGCCGTTCGTTGGCTCTACCGGTTTCCTATATTTAAAATAAAGGTTTTAGGGCAGCGTGTTTCAGAATAGTTTTCTTTATTACACATATTAAATAATAATGACGTCAATAATACTACTACTTCTACTGCTACTACTTCTTCTACTACTACTACTACTACTACTACTACTACTACTACTACTACTACTACTACTACTTCTACTACTACAACAACAACGCCAACAACAACTACTACTACTACAACTACTACTCCTTCCACTACTACTACTACTACAACTACAACTACTTCTACTACGACTACTTCTTCTACTAGTATTACTACTACTACTACTACTACTACTACTGCTGCCACTACTACTACTACTACTACAACTACTTCTACTACGACTACTACTTCTACTAGTATTACTACTACTACTACTACTACTACTACTACTACTACTACTACTACTACTATTACTACCACTACTAATGCTACCTCAAGTACTACTAAGCTACTACTACTACTACTACTACTACTTCTACTACTACAACAACAACGCCAACAACAACTACTACTACTACTACTACTACTACTGCTACCACTACTACTACTACTACTATAACTACTTCTACTACGACTACTACTTCTACTAGTATTACTACTACTACTACTACTACTACTACTACTACTTCTATGTTACTACTACTTATACAACTACTCCACCCCCTCCTCCTCCTCCTACTCCTCCTACTACTACTACTCCTTCTACTTCTACTACTACCACTACTACAGCTGCTGCTACTATTACTACTCTACTACTACTACTACTACGACTACTTCTACTACTACTACTACTTCTACTACTACTACTACTACTACTACTACTACTACTACTACTACTACAACTACTACTACTACTACTACTATTACTACTACTACGACTACTACTACCACTACTACTACTACTACAACTACTACTTCTACTACTACTACTACTACTACTACTACTACTTCTACTACTACTACTACTACTACTACTACTACTACTACTACTACTACTACTACTACTACTACTACTACTACTACTACTACTACTACTACTAGTACTACTACTACTAGCTTACGACTACTACTACTACTACTACTACTACTACTACTACTACTACTACTACTACTATACTACTCCTACTACTACTACTAATACTAATACTACTACTACTACTACTACTACTACTGCTGCTACTACTTATACTACTACTACCGACACCACCACTACTACTATTACTACTACTACTACTACTACTACTACTATTACTACTACTACTACTACTACTACTACTACTACTACTACTACTACTACTACTACTACTACTACTACTACTACTACTACAACTACTACTGCTACTATTTCTACAACAACTACTACTACTACTACTACTTCTACTACGACGACGACTACTACTACGACTACTACTACTTCCTTTTTTACTGCTAATACTTCAGCTACTACTACTATATCAAAACACAGGTTACTCACTTCCACAATACTCGAGCTATTAAGACAGTGATCACCGCAAGCACCGCTACTGGCAAAATGACGGCTAAGCAGACAATGAGTGTTAAGTTATTTTCATCCGTACTTGTACTTCCTGTGAAAACATCAAATTCCTATTTAAAATATTGGTAGTTTTTTTGCGTGTTTTTCTTCATGACAAGAACACGATATAGTGGCATTTATTGTTTGGATTGAAATACACTTTTATCAGTATAATTCGATATGAGACAATAATTAACGAAATGTTCTATTAAATACCGGTTTGTGTTTTTGTAGTTGTAGTCGTCGATGTAGTCGTCATTGATGTTGTACATGGTAAAGACGAATCTGTAAGCAAATAAATAATGGATAGTTCATGTTCATCTACACTATAGGCTGTGTTGATAAGAAGAGTAAAAGTACGGAAAAGTTATTGTCTGCAGTCGTGTTAGCAAAGTTAAGACGTATTTGCACATTTTCACTTGTTTAAAAGCCCACTAATACTCAAAATCAACGAATATTTCGAACACTTTTTCGAAAAATAAAGTTAACTTATAATAAATAAAAGTTCCGTATAACAATAGCCAGAATTGTAACGCTAGATGTTGTCTGGTTACATAAAGTTTATGCGATACAAAATGCTTGTTGTTTTTTTGTTTTTGTGTCACAATATATTCAATTTGAATTTCCGAACACGATAATTCTCATGAATGCATTGTTCTTCTGACGCTTCCCGAAGCCAGTCTCGCGTTCGCTTGTAAATGTTCGTATATCGTGGCGGGGAATTAACATGGAATACATTGTCGCACAGAAAAACAAACGAGCATTTTGTATTATGTTAAATCTATGTTACTACACCACATCTAGCATTAAAATTTTGGCAATGGCTACACGGAACACTGATTGTTAATGAAGTTACTTAAGTTTATGGAATATTTCGCGAAATATTCGTGGATTTTGAGTTTTTATGTTACTTTACGGCAAAACCCTCGGTCACTAAGTTTAATTCATATTTTTCACAATTTTGTTAGTCACAGAAAAAGGGTGTTGACGTAAACAAAAGTTTTTGAAGCGAATTTTGAGAAGGATCCGTGGTCTTGAGATTACTCCAACCGATATATCAAACATTATTTTTTACAGGCAAGCAACACATATTAGTGTTGATATTTACATTTCTTTTATTTTGTATTTTACTATTAACCACGCTTAATAGCATATACCATTCGCCTCATGTATTATCTTGGTAAACAGAATTATGAATCACAAGACTAGCTACATACGTTTTGGTTAGTATAAACACATAGTTTTTCTTAACTTTTACTCACCGAAGCAGTACGCAGCTGGGCAATTGAATATATTTTGAATTGGTAGTAGATAATATACGAAAAATAAGCCGCAATTCTTTATTTCAATGCTGAACTCCCCTTCACAGTTGTTGGATCCTTCCCGTATGCATATTGTCCTATTAGCAACACCATCGGACACAGCGGGGAGCGCATCTTTTTATTAATACAATACATAATTTAGAAAACACAACATCTAATAAAAACTGTTTCATGATAACCACATGTGTTTTTCAGTTTAAGTAGCAAATTATAACTATTTCAGACATCTCACGATGTTCAATGAAGTAATATTGATACATATCGCCTAGTTTGATTTCATTCAATCATATAGATATTGATTATCAGACAGGAAACGTCTATTTTTGACTGCCGTTTGGCGTGATTTATTTCGTGCGTTACTAAACTACATACCGAGTCGTCTTGGTAGGCAATTATATTATTATTTACTAACCGAATAGGCATTTTATATTTTATAAATCAACCATTATTCGTGTATTCAATCAAAACGCATCTTAATATTTAATACAACATATAACAGATAAGGTACCTTACCTTTAAGCCAAGCCGCAGCATCAGCCCCGCAATTGCCGTCAACAGGAGCTTTTGTGCGTATCACGCCATCGTCAGTCCTGTACCAATCTTGGTCCAGATACTGATCACACGGCCGTTCGTTAAGTGGAAAGTCTGTCACCAAGCATTGATCATTCCTAGATCCAACGTTTATCAGAACTTTGCTTGTCAAGCACGGATCAGACTTCGTTCCTAATTTGAAAAACACAATTACATTTGACTGGATTAAATTGAAAAGAACTAGCCATTCATAAAACTAGCATGTGTATGATAGACACACATAAATGCAATATTACACGCACTGTCTGAACAGTCATATATTATGCTCCCAAACAAATATACGTCTAGAATACTAGTAAAACTTAAAGAGTCAAGAATACTAGTAAAACTTAAAGACTTCCAGAGGAGATGAATGATCGTAAACAAGTTTATACAAAGTTAAACTCCAGTTGCATCAGCGCGGATGGCATTCTTTTCATCTTCGCGATGGTTTTATTTTAGGAGGTGGCCGACTGACTGCTGTATGATTTGAAACACACACAAAAAACGCATGAGCAACAAACGCCAAACGTAAACAACAATATATTACTTCCAAACTAAACAGGTTCAAGGAAACAAAAACCTCACACTTTGCCCAAATTTATTCATGGAATATTTAAATGATTAAAAGCAATTAATGACATAGCATCGCCTTTCAAATCAAGGTGATATATATTAGAACATGTTTAAATTTAATTATTTTTTTAACTTCTTAATGATCGGATGTAAAGCACAGCAGCAGAACTGTGAATTTGTGAGGTACAACGAAATAAAACAAAATAAAGTATAACTTAAATAACGTCTTCAATTTTTAAAAGCGTCGGAGATATAGCATATTGTAATTTGATATAAAATCACTCCCACAAACAACAATTATGTTGGTTTTATTTTTGCTCCAATTAAATAATATAAGACTCAATAAAATAATAATATTGTACCTAAGACTGTCCTGTCTAACTGTCTAGTTAACCATTGTCTGATTAAATCATATTAATTAATATAAACATTGATACTCACTTAACGTTTATTAATATTGATATTAAATTAAAAACAGTATCATCCGATAGTAAATTTACATAATATATGAACAGAAAAATCGATCAGATGGCAGATAGTTGATCTGACCGAGCTTAAGTGCCTGCATTCTACCTATTGACCTTTCAAATATGTGCTTTGTTTAAACGGTTTTACCTATAACTATATTATTATTATTATATTGTGCATGAAATTAAAATTAAATTATGAGATAGATAATACTTACAAAATATCAAAAACTAAACTATATATGTCTCTTACCATGAATGTATATCCAGAAATTAACAACCGTATCAAGGACTTTAAAACAGCCATTTTCCATGCACAAGACTGTCAACTCGTTCATAATCACGTTAACCTGAATATGGCTATAAAATGCTCTCGTTTTGTAAAACGACTGTTAACAATAGTCGGCATACTTGAAGATCAATACAATATTTGGAAGGTATTGAGTTACATAATATTAACAACAATCTTGAAGTGTTTCATGTTAGAGCAGTTTACACTGGTAATTTCTTAAACTGAATCAATAATGCGCATGCTTATTTTCTGCATGTTTAACGTATTCAATTAAGTATCTAACCTTTGTTTTAGCCATATAACTTGCATTTGTTGCGTTACAATAATACATATGGATGGATCAAATATGTAAGCCATTGTTTAACTATATGCTGTATTACATCTTATAGACACTAATACATAATTGATAATAGATACTATGAAAAATAGATCTGTAAGAAAGTAATACCAAATACCAAGTAATGTCAAATACCACAAAGCAATAATACTTGAAATTTTCATTTTTTCAAATGTATTGTTATAATTCAAGTTTTATATGAATTATAATAACCAGTTTATAAAATGTTTAGCATTTCTAAAAATGCTGTTTTCCTCTCGAGCTTAGTTAAAACTAAATTCGTACACTTCGTAAATCTAGTTATGAGGAGCACACCACAGTAAAGCCAAGTACAGAAAGGGTAGCGGGACATCATAACGGTTTGGCCATCTTGAAGACAGGAATTTGAACTATTGTGTAAATCAAGACTATACAAACGCGCAGTTAATCACACAATAATAACAATACACAATACCGCGTATACAGTAGAGATAGTCGACATAGAACATGATTCGTGAAACTGTGCTTACTTCATAAACTTAAACCCAAGATCGATAAATGAAATTTATAACTTCATCAAGTACCTTAAATAATAACCGACCCATTTACATTTTACACATATTATCACTTTAACTTTAAAAACTTAATTGTATTATCTTTAAATACAAAGTTAATATCACGTTATTTTTGTGGAGTCATTCCCCCCTACGTCTATCTTTTGTATTACGTTCAACCATTCCATGTTGAAGGTGCTTTTCCAATACCAAATTGTAAATAGTATTATCATGTTAATGTCTACAAGTTTTAAGTTTCAAAGTTTGAAACTGAAACTTAATGTCTACAAGGCGTAATCCTATTTAAATACTTCCTATAGAACAGACTGACTAAAGTCGTACTGGGTTGCTGCAACGATTCTCTAAGTAAATCGTTCACAGTTTGCTTCAAATAAATATTTTCAAGCAACGTTCGTTTTGTATCTCTTATATATATATATATATATATATATATATATATATATATATATATATATATATATATATATATATATATATATATATATATATATATATATATATATATCATATATATATATATATCATATATATATATTATATATTAATATATATGTATATTAAACGTCACAATAATAAGACAAAGGAGGTTGAATTCTCAAGATGACTTTCAGGAAAGTCAAATTCCAAAAATTCGGTTATATTTATGGCTGTCAACATTTCAATGTACCACTTGAAGTGAAGAGGTAAGCTAGCAAAAAATTAATAATGCTGAAATGCACTTCATTAATAGAAAATTAAATCAAATGGACGGCTTACTTTTACATTAAAGTACTGGCGATATTTACATTGTATAAAGTCAGTTGTGAAATTTAGGAGAAGCACGTGTGCAGAAAATAAAGCCATTAAAAATAAATCGATATATGCCACTCATTCCATATGACGTTACTTGCACCTTAAACGTCTTTGAAGATCGATAATTGATGTACATACCCTCAGTGTCGCTGCCTGGAGCAACAATACATAGGGTGTCTTTCTAAAAACATGTACGACTATTTGCGACCGTCGTCAGATTGGAAATGTTCACCACGAATAAATTTAGGGGCTATACCAGGGCCGGTCGTGGTTTTCAAGCACTTTGTATTCATGAAGCTTAGCTCAAACAGTGTTCAAATAGCCCTTTTAGCCATTTATCACAACACCATGGAGTAATTACCATAGTGATATATCGGCATTCCTCATGATTGGATACATGAAACAAATGCACATCTCTATTACACATATTAGCAGAACGATTTGTTGAGTGAAAGACTCAACACGCTTACTATGCTTTCGTTTAAGGATCCATATAATTCTCATCGGTAATAATGTTGTCGTCTAGAATAAGAAACCTTTGCATTTTGAAGGAAAACAAAAGTTCACGTTTTTCGTGCTGTCTTCTTCTTGTTTCGTAGCTTTTCTCATATTATATACTAAAAATACTGAGGGCCAACATACTGTATAAAACAAACTGTGTCCGTGGGATATGAATTTGGAAAAGGTCGTGTTTCTTGTAAAAAACAAGATAATGCCGTCTCACAAAATGTACAAACTGATTGATATTCAGACATTTGTTTAGAAATCAGTGTACAACCTTCACATGAGAATTGACATTTTTTAACATACACCCTCGGTTAAACATGTTTAGATGAGTGTTATGCAAAAATAATTAAATGTGATAATTTCGAATAAATCAAATTTCTTATTAAGACAAATGATTACTCGAATAAGACATTTTATAAAACATCGGACATATGTGGCTCGTTCTGAGATTTTTGGTCAAAATGGGGTATATGGGCGAAATTGAGTTATTAACATTTTTAGAAGCCTCAATGTATAGTTAACACAGAAAAAATATAGATTTTGCCATATTCTTCTTTTTAATGTTAAAAATATGACCGTAAAAATACCCATCAACACACGAAATTTGTCATTCTGTTCATTTATTTTCATGTCAATTGCATTATGGTTCAATAGATTTATAATTGCAGAGGAAAATCACTCACTCACTGTCCTTTTACAAGGACAAAACTTATAATATTAAATTAATGTAAATTTATAAGACCATTACGAAACAAATTTCGGTTACCATAGCAACCATTTGCAAAAATTTCAAAATAATTGATTTTTTTTTACAAAATCAGTTCAAAGCATTTCCTCACACCTTAAAATGCAAGAAAGTAATATACATATATCAAAGAACTGTTACTTAATACACGAATCAATTAATTGTATACATGTTCTATCTATTAATTTGTTCTATTGATCACAGACTCTAACCGAAATTGAATTACATAGAATACACTTGCTAAGATTTAATATGCGAACCATGACGTATTAAAATTGAAAATTCTTCTTTAAACTGTTCCAATAACAATTATATTTTACATGAGACATTGTTCATTAATTAAAGACTTTTAAATTAATACATGATATACACATAATTATTTTGTTGTAACCATGGCAACAGTATACAATATGAATATCAGTTATAATTACCATCTTCTACATTAAACATAGCAATAATACTACACTCTTTAGTTATCAAATGCAATCAACAATTTCTTACTGTTACATTTATACTATATTACATACTGCATGAAAAATAGAGCCAAGGCTAAGAGACTTAACATAAATATTTACATTAAATTAATGTTTTCAGTTTATATACACAACTATTAAATTTTAAATTCAATTATATTACTTGTCACACTGCATTATATTTCATTTCACCTGGTATTGAGTCATTGTAAGAGTTTTACAAAAACATACTAATGTTGTTGAAGTTGACAATGAGGAATGGTCAGGTTTCCATGGTTACCATACATTATATACATAAACAACATGAACAATCTAAAACAGGGGAACTATTTTAAAATCATTGTTATTTCGTCGGCTTCGGTACATCTGGCGGTGGACAGGTACTGGCACATAATGAGTTACAGAGTGGCGCGATTTCGTCATGAAGGTACCACTGGCCTCCATGGTGCTGAACTCAATAGAGTCGTGCAGGCCTGTAAGAACCCGCCACATGCCGTACCTGTAAACAAAGATATAAAATAAGCAACAGTTTATTCTGTCTTTTCAAAACTAAAATTAAATCATTTATGAATTCTTAGCATGAAAATATTTATTAAATAACCTTCTTAGCAAATTGTAGTAAATCTATTTTTAACTAATACAAATCAAAATATTTACCCTATGACCGCGTTATTCTTGTTTTGCCCCGAACAGTTGTCCATATGAAGGACCACATTCCTCTCTCCATAACCAAGATGGCTAAAGTGGTGGTGCAGCATTGAGGTCACACTATTGGCCCCTTTTCCAATGGACTGAAAGGCCTCATCAACGAGATAAAATATCTGCGTTCCTGTAAAAATCAACCCAAATGTGGCTTTTTTCACACCAAATTGGCAATGTATAAATAATAGCACATATACATGTCTTACTGGGACATTATAAGTAATAATATATAAACCCCATTGTTGGACCCCATTGTAAATAAGCTTTCAGCTTAATGGGTTATCCATAGGTCCTTAGCATCCATGCTCATATGAACCTACTTTAGTTATAGAACTTCCATATTGTTAAAAGTATGCATACAGCAACAACGTTTTATTTGATGCTCTTAAATTGGCATTTTAAATAAACCTAGATAACTCTTTGAAATCTGTGATACATTCTTTGTCTCATGTGTTATATATTTGTATGTGCTAATAATCTTAAATCTAAATAAATATAAATAACAATTTAAATTTGTTATATATTATAGATCACAACAATTTTTTACAACAAGTTACATTTTATATACATAACAATTTTCTGAAAATTTAACCATGCATTATTTTTATTTACCTGAAGACTCACAGCACACCCCAAAGCATTGACATTTTCGAGGAGTTTTAAAGTACATCGGACCCACTGCCTGTGCCTGTTGAGGATAGAACACCTGTTGGCTGTAGTCGAAGCTGTAGTGGACCGTGGCATCTGTGGCTTTTGATCTTTGTCCTGCTATGAGTATGAAGTTTAAAAAAAAAATCATTACTATTTTGGCTTTGCACACAATTGTTAATTACATTTGTTAATAAAATGTATTGTTAAACCACTGCTAACATGTCAAAAGTATTAAAATATATTGATAGATATGTTTAATATCAAACCTAGCTAATTATATAAAAAATATAGCATTAACACTAAGTGAACATGCCTTTATAATTGTATTTACAATTTTGTTTTAATTTATTCATATAACATCTTGGAAATCTATAAGTAACATTTTTGTTTATCAAAATGACATTTTAAATACAAGCAAAAACATAATTGTAATCACTTTTTTAGCATAAACTTGACTAATCACTTTTGTAAAATACCTCTTTTATTATCAGCATCTGAAAATTGATCAAACTCAAGCTTTGTCCTATCACATTGCTCCCTGTAATAATCTCTCTGGCATTTTACTTTCTCTAAATGTTTTTGATAATTTTCTAATTTTATTTGTTTCTCTTCTTCTGTGATGTTACCAGACTTTGTAATGTTTTCTACATGTTTTTGACATTTTAAACACAGATCAGTGGCAGGCTTCATCACCAACAAATATGGACACTGTTCTAACCATATTTTCCTAAAAGTGGAAGGCCCCACTTGTTTCTGGCCAGTTCGGTCAAGTGCACCACAATACAATTCATATATATCACTTTTGTTTTTGTCTGATGGAAGGAGGATACACTTTTCATTGGCCTGTGGTGTTCGTCCAGGTAGTGGCATTCCATTTTGGCTACTATAATTTTCAAGAAATGTTTTTACCATCTGGACATCTTGTAACTTGAGTGTGTGTTTAGGCAGTTTCTTGTTATTTCCATGTACTCTGGCTTCAAGACTGTTTACATCAATGGAGCTACCAATCGAAATAATTGTGTTTTTAGACACACCATGAGCGAAAGCAAATGTATTGCGACAAACTACTTGCCCAGCAAAGTAAAAATTCTGCCTTTGCCGTTTTCTATCCACTGCTTTTCTTTTTAATCCAACTGTTACTGGTCCACTCTGCGTATGATTGAAAATTTGGTATTTTACAATCAAATCTAGTTCCTGTTTTGATTTTTCCAAACAAGAAAGCCTGTACGAAATAAGAGTACCCCAGTTTACAACTGAGCTGCATGGTTTGTTTGAGTACAGACGGGTACAACCACAGCCATTTATTTTAAAAGATTGTTGCTTTATGCCTTCTGTATCTAAATAATTACTTTCATTCAAAGAGTTAACATTTTCGTTGCAATCATTATCAATATCAGAACAAGAGTCACAATCATCAGAACCGTCATTTTCATTATTGTCAAAGTACAGTTCACCAACTAATTCTAACTCTTCGTGAAAGTCTGGGTCTTGATGGCAGGTAAGTTCAGGCGGTACAGTGCTACAACTAGCACATGATAATTGACTGTCTGCCATTTCAAAAGATTAATATTTGACCGAAAATTCTACATTTTGTGTTAATGTAAACAAACAAATGTCAAAGAAGGTCACGGTAGCCATTTTGTTCGTTTTCGTTTCCGGTTTGTTTAATTGTCAGGTTTTCCATTAATTTTTTAACATTTAAAATCAGGTCACATGAAACAGTCTCGCGTTTCAAAAACTAACGCTTACCTTTATCGAAAACCAGTAAAATCCACACTGAAACGATACATATATTATCGAAATGTGTATCGATAATCGTCCAAGGTTGAAATTTTATCAATTACTGAATGGCCTACGAATGTAAAAGGGGAGTAATCCATATAAAAGAAATTGTTGATAGGTCAAACGCAACCAATTCATTTTGAATTTACATCGTTAAAACCTGGGTCAGTTGAAATTAATGTTGTTTAAATACTTTTCACGCTAACATTGGACAAACTAGAGTAAATTGATCTGAATTTCGTCGCAAATTGCACGACGTCATTTCAAACGTCGTTTTCTCGGAATGAGGCTTGCCGAATTAGACCCAAAAGTCTCAGAACACGCCACATATCAGTGTTTATTTAATTCGTAAACATTTCTTAATATGCAAACACAAGGTCAATGCAATGATCAGCTTTAATATCATGTGTACTTTACAAAACATGAATTTGATGCAAACTGCCTCTCGTGATATTTTATTTGCCCCAATAATTTACAGACAGCAGAAGAAGCAACGACAGTAAACATAAATTATGAAAACGCGCATACTTCATTATGCTTACTTTCAAAACTAACTCGTATATATTTTGCATTCAAGTTAACAGTTGTCTTGCTTTGTACTGCGTTAAAGTTTAAAAGAATGCACATGTAGGACAAATCTGTAGTTATTGTATAGTTGTACCTGTTTCATGATCTTGTCGAATTAGGTGTCCGATCATGTTCGTATAAAAAGCAAACTTCAGCGTCATATCCTTTTGATAAAAACGAGTTAATTAAATTGAAAAGTTTAATATGAACATTTTCTTTAACATATTTTAATTTGCAGACACGCTTCAAAACATCTCCATAAAATGATGGATGGGAAATTCCATTATTTAAATGCCATTTTAAAGAAACATTATATTTTGAAATTAAATCACCATACTTTGAGGGAAATTTAGCGAATTTACTTCTTAGGTTATGATACGAAAAGCTTTGTTTTAGCAATTTCTTTGTTAATATAAGATTACGATCATTAAAATCTTTAATACATGAACATGCTCTGGCATAACGTACCAACTGCGAAATGTAAATACCATAGGAAGGAACTTTAGGGATGTTGACATCTAGGAACGGAAAATTCACAATTTCAAAGTTAAAATCGTCCCGTTTGTCGTATTAACTAGCTTAATCATATTATTATTAATAGTTAAATGTAAATCTAAAAACGCAGCGTCTGTATTGGATTGAGACTATCTATTTAACACAAGTTTGTTTGGGTAGATTTTGTGAATATATTGTTCAAATAATGGATTATCTAAATTAAGTATGTCATGAATGTACCTACTAGTAAGGTTAAAACATTGAATCAAATCTACTTGTTTAGTTTTAGATAATTCTAACATAAATTCGCTTTCATAACAATATAAAAAAAGATCAGCTATAAGTGGCGTACAATTAGTAATTAGTAATTAGGAACGCCAATAATTTGTTAAAATATTTTACCATTAATTTCAACAAACAAGTTATCCAGAAGAAATTAAGTGCTGCACAAAAGTCAAGACCAGTCCAAATGATGTAATTATCTAATATCTGATTAGTAAAAAAAGCTGTTTTAGTGTTTAAAGCTAGATATGAACACTTCTCTCTAGCAAATGTTTTTTCATTCAAAGAAACAAGTTTGGATTTTATTAAAGCGTGAGGAAGCGTTGTATATAGTGTAGAAAAATCATAAGCGCTTACTTGTGACACCTTATATTTTTTCTTTTCAATTATATCAATAACTTCTTATGACTTTTTTATTGACCAAAATAGGTTAATATTACTATTTTTATAAACTTTATTACAATATTTAGCTTTATGATATCTAATAGCACTCAATGCGGATGTAAGATACACTGATACTTGCTTGGTGGAACAAGACACTGAATTAGCGAAAAAACGACTTTTATATGGCGTTTTATGTAATTTAGGTATCCAGTAAAGTGAAGGCAATTTCTTGTCAGTAATATTGACTATTACATTTAATTTTTTGCATTCGGCAATATGGTCGGCAATAATTTCATTAGGTTGCTTATTGTACTCACAATATGATGTAGTTTGTGAAAGTTCTTGTGAAATAGTTTGAACATAAAACACTCGTCATATTATGATAACATTATTAGCAGCCTTATCAGCAGGAACTATGACGAATTTAGATTTTAAGTCTTCAAGCAATTTACAGAGATTTTGTTTATTAAATTTAGGTGAATGTGGTAAGGCCAAAGGATCTGTTTGATAAAAATATATGTTATTCATGGCCATACTTAATATTTTTGTTTTCCAATCATTGAGTGCATTTATTTCAGCATTTTTCTTCCTGCACCATTTAGTGCAATTATCCTTTAAGGATGTTACGAAAATATAATAAAATATTTTTAGGAATTTCTTTCATTATCGCTTTAATTTTTGTTCATGTTTCGTGGAAAGTTAACCTCTCAAACTTACACGTCATCGTTTCAAAATAAATGTCCTAAATATTATACGAAAAGTTCGTTAACGCTGCTAACTTGATATTAACACGCTCGGACGTGACACTGCCTCTTCAACTTCTGAATTTGCATCGCGCTGTGGGAAAACCGGGCGCAATACACGTGCGTTAAGTGTCATCCCTGTGCAGTCCGCATTTGCTAATCTGGGATGACACTTTCCACACAGACTGGATTTTTGTTTATGAAAGACTTCGTTTTAACGAAAAATGCCAAAAACCTTGAAAACATCGTCCATGATTAGCTTATGTGGACGGCACTGGCTTATCTGGGACGATACTTTCCGCACATGCATTAAGCCCTGTTTTCCCACAGCGAGGTTAAAAACAATATTACCTTCACACAGCCGTATATCCCCTTCTCACAGCACATGTGCAGGATGGATTTGGCGCTAATAAGCGTCATGTCCTGGTAGAACTCGTTTACGTCGGCTTTCAATCAGAAAAATATAGTGATACAATACGCTGTATTGAATGAATAACACACATACTACGGATTGTTATCACTTAAATAGTTGTACCTTTTTTTTTCATTTCTACGTATATATAATACCGCTCGTAGAATTGCAAAAGACGCAATTTAAAAAAGAGATCGTTATATACAATATATAGAATGGAATGTTTATAATGTGGTCCTTTGTTATAGAAATAAATATTGGGTAGAAATAATCAGTCAAAACTTCAAAGCACATATACTATACGACGGCGTGAGAGTGCTCATTTTCCATTTTTTTAACTGTTACATTTGCTAGAGCGTTAAAGAGCAATGCCTATTAAAAACGAGAAGATTGGACTTTTGGTAAATTGAATCTAAGGAATTATTAAGTCAGCTGTTCTTGAGAGTAATGATTCTCACATTCGATTGGCTATTATAAAGGAATATGGCTTAGACACCTACGCCGAAAAGCTGTTTATTTAATAATACATGTAATGTTGCTTAGGCAAAAAATAATTTTTATAATACATTTAAGGTAGTGCACCTCTAATGGGCACATATCCAAATATAATCTAATTAATTATTTTCTTAATCAGCATCATTTCACTGAACTACATGCAAATTTGTAGGTAGGCTTTCCATGCTTTTTAAAAAAATATACCGATTTTTTCAAAACCACCCCCACGCTCGGCTTTTGTCCAATTTATTTTTACCCCTGGGGTATATAAAAGTTCCATAATTCATTCAAATTTCCAAATATGGGCATGCAGTTGGTGTGTACAGATGCTGTAAAGGTGTTTGAAGTTTAAACAAGATGAAATAAGTATTCTTTTACAGACATTTATTTTTTACAAATTTTTATCTATGGAAGAGCACCATGAAATGTAAGTGATTTCAGCCAAGTAAAAATTGGGTCGGTTAAAAACAAAGTGTCATAAAATTCAAAATAGTATCATTTAAGTCATATTTTAAACTTAGTTTTTATAGAAACACTATATACAGCAAAAATACCAAGAACTAGACAGATTTACCGTTTACTTTTTGAAATAAAAATAAAAATGCAACATGCATGGTTCGTATTTTCAACAGTAAATCACCCAATTTCGCCGTAACGTTGTTTTAATTTTAATAATTGAAAAATGTGCATAAAAATTGCAACATATTTCACAATAAATATAGCTTATATGCCATATTAAATCAAATTACGTTAGAAAATAAATAAAACGCGTCGCAAAAAAGTATACGTCGTCGGCAGGATTCGAACCTGCGCGGGAATATCCCAAAAGATTTCTAGTCTATCGCCTTAACCACTAGGCTACGGCACCTAATAGTAGGCTCTTCAACCTTCGAAGAAATCGCGGGAAATCATTAGAGGTGCACTACCTTAAACAACCGGAATAACCCGTATGTAGAAGAAAACAGTTGTAAATATTTGTTTTTGGAGACTTAGCAATCGAAATCTGTTACATAAAGCGTATGATATCAGTCATGTCTATAATTTTGAAAATAAAGTATATTTGTTACTTTAAAGATTAAATCGAAGCATTTTGTGGCGTTTTTAATAAACTGACTTAATTAGAGAGCCTAATGTAACAGCTTATTTCAAACCTACATAACATACTTTTGACGCAATGCTGTCTAAATAACTGTTTCGTTACACAGTGTAGCGGTTATCGTCCAAATTGATTGCATTTGTCAAATGATGATATCGCTTTACTTAACGGTTATGTATATTTTAGCGCATATTTTATAATATTTTAAAAATAATATTTATCATGGTATTGTTGAACATACATTAATAATCTATTGTTGACATTCCATAATTTTATATCACTGAATATCTTCATTTAACATATTTCTGGTATAAAGAAAATGGCAGTTCGCCTAGTTCATGCGATAGCGTTTATAGTATATAACGATAAGTTTACTGGCCGCGAACTGACCCTGATACCTTGCGGGTTGGAATGCAATGCATTAAATTGAGGCCACGCTTCCGCTGCTGGAAAGACGGCTCGTTTAAAACTTTAAACTTTTACATATTAAATGTTCAATTTCGAAAACAATGTAAAATGGTTTGGTCAAAAAGATTATCAGGATAGGGAAAATTGTACTTTTATAAACTTAAATATACTAGAACACAGACAGGGATATGGAAGTAATTACTATGTATGAGAATATAGCCTTTAAGTGCAAACGCTCTGGCGTTGGCAATCCTCTGAAAATAAAAGGTGCACGCACACACTGTATTGATGTCAAGAGTTGAGTGTAACACTGTTCTATCTATCAAGCCTTTTCATTAGATATAACATTGTTTCATGCTGAACGCGCAGAAAAATAGTGTTACAAAGACGCGGTCATGTTTCCAATGTTCTGGTGGTATGTTCAAATCAGCCAATGGAATAAATAAAGTGTATTCATTCGTGTCTATCGGCGGGGAATTTTATTTGAATTTTATTGGACACTTACAAAGGTCAGGTAAGGTCAAAAGTGACGTTAAACAGCTATGCCGAAAAATATTAAGTATCATTACAGATTAACAACTTCCGAGATCCGAAATAAGCATTCGTTTAAATTTCAATGCTCTATTATTTCAAATAAAAGGCAATGTGTATGTTGAAAACATACATTTATATAATAAATTAGCGAATTGTTTTGCGTTTATCAAATGATACGAGAATACATTAATGCGCTTGATCTAAATAATTGGCACAAGGTCGGTAAGTGTTTCAAGGTGCCTGAACCACGTGACTTTTTCGGCTATGTGTGGGACAATCGGATGTAAACAAAACGTCGCTTCAGGTAACGTTTTTGATAATTTCTTCATTATTTCAAAACCATTTTCAAAAAAACAAAGACGAGTGCCCGGTCATTGTCAAAAGACACAACTTTGGTAAATTTGCGCTTAATTATTTAAGTAATTTTTCCAAAAAGTGCAACCGCGTGCTTGAAAACACACGAAGTGAAATGCTATGTGTGGTATATTTTTTATTCGATCAACAAAAACGTTGATTACAATGTTGTCGAGGGTTTAAAAAATAGGGCGGACATTGTAATTCTTCGTAGAGAAGCTACATACATTGTATGTTTGCGCAAAAACATCTGATTCGGAGTGTGTGTATGAAAATGTAATGATGCTATGTGTGGGACAATTTTTTAAATGCTATGTGTGGTATACAAACTAAACTAGAGAATCGAAAGATTGACATTAACGTCAATAATATTTAAAGTCTGTCTGAATAACAAAAGTTGGTCAATAAACATTGTTGGTAGTGTTTTGCGCGCCTTAAATATGATAATCCTACGTTCATGTTACTCAAAATTATCATGATTGTCGATAACTTATATTCATATTTTGTTAACTTTTAGAATGTCATTTGTTTGCGAACAGTGTGGCAGAGAGGTCAAAACACGGTCGGGGATTTCCTAACACAAAGCCACCCACGCACGGACAGGAAAATAGTTCCGTTGGGCAAACTTGTTCTTGTTTGTTTCTTACAAAATGTTGAATTTTTCAGTGAATTGTTACTGCCAACTAATGCACTTGTTTAATACACAAAATCGTAAGGATTGTTTGTGCAAGATGTCATGTGAATATTATTGCAACAAAACTACAGAAAGTTTTAGTTGTTTTTAGCAGGCATGTGTAGGCATTTTTGACTGTAACGATAGTCATTAAATAAGCATAAAGAGATCATACAGCATTTTGAAACAAATAGACGCTAGGATCAATAAGGATTTAAGTTTAACAGTTTATTTCATTTGTATTTTGTTCTTTTCAGGGAGATTAAAGTATTTTTGGAAGCACCTTCAAGAGATGTACTGATATCTTGATAAATGAAAAGTTGTCATATACAAACATGTATAGTAAATGTTCCAAAGTTTAAATGACTGTTTGTTTTATTACCAGATGGTGCAAGTATTGCAGGGAAAGAAAACAATCAAAGTAACCATTACATAAACATTTGACATTTCAACAAATTGAACAACATTATATGATTTAATTTTAATTACTTGGTGCAGTGGTATGAAGATATTGCAGCGCCCATTCATGACCGGGGCGAATGAGTATTTTCATTAAACATCTTAAACTATTTTCAGTTATTCAGATTTCATTTGAGTTTGAGTAAATGGAGTATTGATGCAATTCAATATGTTTGTTGGTATAATAACCCCCACAAGTCAAGACGTTTTGGCGATGATCATTTGTTATGACTTAATTGGAGCATTCATATGTTTGAATAGCAAGATTTGCAAATTCATAAATTGACTGATAACAATTTCTTTGTGAATACTTATGTACTTCTTTATGTATTTGGTGCTTTAATTTCTATTGTTACAAGTGCATGCTAGTTATAAAGTAATTTTATTATTCATGACGTGTTTATTTTGATATACTGAAGATATTCATATGGAGATAATATTGGAATAGACCACAAACAAGCATTATTGGATTCGAAGATGTTCATATGGAGTTGATATTGGAATAGACCACAAACAAGCATCATTGGATTTAAATTGTTATTTGTTATGAAACACTTGTTTTATTAACACACATAATCAGATTTTATATTCATCTAATCATTTTTAGTAATGACATAGATAAAAAAACCCATAAATATACACACATATCAATACACACTTTGTTCAGCTTATGCAAAAAAACATGTTAAATGGTATGTTTGCATAGTTAGTTGAAAAAGCTTTCCATAAACATCACAGAATGAAGCGGGGTCCCTGTCTCTGTCACTGTGATTTTGATAAATAACTTGCCACATATCACCTTCCATGTGGTTTGATGGTGTTCATGTAGTTCTTACACAGCTTCGAACCTTAAAAGCGTTACAGATCTTTCGACTTATCCATTTTAAGTCTGAAAAACAATAGAAGTAAAACCCATTTTAAAGCATGTGCTCTTATTTTCTTTGTCATTCATTAAAAAATGAACCAAATTCAATAATCAGGCAGAAATATCAATCATTATATTTATTTAAAGACAATAAGTTAAACAAAGAATTATTATATTTCAACATAACATTTATGCTTTTATAAGAACTATGTTCAGTTAAACATAAATTGTTTAATCATTACACGATTACTTCAGTATTCAATAATGTAACATTTGGTTAATTTGATATATTTTCAGGACAGACTAAAGTTTATGTTCTAGATTCTTACAAAACTGTGTTCATATTAAATGCAGAACTGACGGGCACATTCTTGTATACCACACATAGCATTTAATAAATGTGTCCCACACATAGCAGTATAACATTTATATACACACACTCCGAAGTAGATGTATTTGCGCAAAAATACAATGTAAGTAGCTTATCTATGAAGAATAACAATGTCCGCCCTATTTTTTAAACCCTCGACCATATTATAATCAATGCTTTTGTTGATTGAACAAAAATATACCACACATAGCATTTCACTTGATGTGTTTTCAAACACGCGGTTGCACTTTTTGGAAAAAATACTTAATTAATTTTGCGCAAACTTAACACATTTGTGTCTGTTTACAATGACCGGGCACTCGCCTTTGTTTTTTTGAATATGGTTTTGAAATAATGAAGAAATTATCAAAAACGTTACCTGAAGCGACGTTTTGTTTACATCCGATTGTCCCACACATAGCCGAAAAAGTCACGTGGTTCAGGCACCTTGTGTTTACAGGCGTACCTGGAGCACTGATAGACGTGTATTGTGTCATGCGATACCTGCCAATGTATGTATTTAGATGAGTAATATAATGAAAAAAGGCTGTACTACTAGCAAACGAGCGCAGTATTTATACAGTAAATAACATAAAAAGCTAATTCCAGAGGAAGTGCGTTTGCGGGTGCTGACAGTCTGAAAGTGATGTTAGGTCGAACCTATTCCAAAATGGCGTCGTCTCGACGATTTTCGCTAAGGAGTAACTTGCATGTTCAGTCGGTAAACCACTTTGTATAAAATGATAACTCCTTTCCGGATCTAAGGTGTTTGAGCTTCCTTCTTTTTTCTTAGATGTCGGAATACAAAAGTTATTGAAGAAAAACCGTCCACAAATTTGTTATTTACTGACGTGACCTTTGAGAAATTTGATGTACTTATATCTTTTTTTGTCTGGTAATTCATAGTAATTGCGCATGTGTATTGTAAAATACAACTAAAATCAGGTTTAGATTATTTTCCCGACGCTGTTTTATCTCTAAAAATTAATTTATTGCCAATATATATTGGGGTGAGCCCACTTTTTGGAACTGACTTAAATTTAGGCGCATTTTGGGACCTGACTCTCAACTGACAAACAGCTCTTTCATTATGTTAAAGGCTTATCTTTAATAAAGTTTATATGTGTACTTCAATATTATTTGATAGCATGCTGTTTGGTGGTGCAATATTCGTGTTTTATTTATCATGTTACTTACTTCAGCAATATAATAATGCTGGACGATAAACCAGCCGACAAAATTAATCAATACACTTATTTTCAAGAGAATTAGTTGTGGGGTGGCTAATATACGAGATAATAGAATGTGTATCAGCCCTTTTCAGTAATATGTTAAGGAATGTAATGTAGTTTATGACGTGCTGACTTTATTCTGATTTTTTTAAACCATTCTTTTACTTTTTTTGAGATAATGCATGTCTCAGAGAGCGGTAATACATGATTTTTCCCGTGCGTTATATGAAATAAGGAATTGACCAAATAGAGGTGGACTGAGATGCCATTCCCCACCCAAAAAATCCTTCAAAATGAGATAAAAACACATTAACCAATCAAACAAATGTACAGCTCATGCTTGTAGTGTTTTTTTTTAAAGTGTACATTAACACATCTGACATATAATTACCTATGGGAGCTACTTAACAACACTGTTCGTTCCGTATATATCATGATGCTAGTTTTATAGGTCAATTTATATTAAAATAAACCATTATCTGATTTACGTGATTTCTTCCCACGATGTCTCTTCATACATTTTTAAGTGTACTCAGCACTTGCATACATCATACACGATTTGTTTTGGTCGGAATGAGTTCGTTATGCATTTTACATATTAACATTACCGCTACTTCAGATGAGCAAGCTATGTTAAAAACAATCGAAATAACGTATCTAATCTAGGTCAACTCATTATTTTTTCTAAATACAACACAGTTACAAACTAGGTTTGACATGTAAGTATAAAAGAGAAAAAAATACAAGTATGTATTGGTCACTTTCAAGAAATCATATGGTGTATTGCATTTGAACACATCGCGATTATGATACATTCACCAACTACAGAACTTGTTTAAAAGTAAGACGTCCAAAATGTGTCATATCAAAGTTGCATACATGTATCAGTTTTGTTATGGCAAAACGAGTAAAATATTATTGTTTTCAATATAGGGATAATACACGTTTTCGAGGGCATTACTATCTGCGGGCGCTCGAAAAATCCGTTCCTGCCCGAGTGCGTTTTGCCAAGTTTCTGCTCCACGCCGGAGGGCATTATAGATAGAACTTATGCAATAATAAACAGTTCATATTTCAGTTTTCAATTAAAAATCTATCCACTGATATACATTTATTAAGCTCGCGTAAGGTTTTTGAAATTGCTTCAGGTATTTCAAATTGCAATAATTGTAGTTTTTTTCCTCATCAACCTTGTAATAGTATCGAACCTGTTTTTCTTTTTTTTTTCATTAAACTTACTTTGCACGTGTATGTCATTGTTTTGTGAAAGATACTATTTATACTATTTCAAACTATTTTGAGATATATTTTTACATGAATATTATCGCAAATTTTAGCTCACCTTTGTAAGGTCACACATAACAAATATGCTAAATGAGCACGCATATTTCAATGCAAACGTAAGTGCCATCACATCAATTTGTGTATGTATGTGCATACATTTTATGTTTGCCATATAGTAATACATACATACATACCTTCATATAACATTCATGTAAAATTCGTGCAACATACAAAGCAAGTCATATACACATACGTGTAGGGTGTGTATAGACATAGAAGTAGTAATCAAAGAATCATATAAACACATGTTTCAAATTAGAAAAAAAGAAAAGAACCCCCCCTGTATATACTGTATATACAATTATGTATAATAACACGGTTGCAATCATATCTTATTCATTTATAACAATTAACATATATTTTTTCTTTTTACAACATAAAAAAAACAAAAGAAAAAAACAGCATTGGTTTACTTATAGGAATAGAGTAACACATATTTATTTTATGCTTTCCGGTGGTTAAAAGAGAACTATCAGTGAATTAAAACTGATAATTTCACTGTTTCAAACAGTGAAAATTAACAGTGAAAAT
>NC_068360.1:116739677-116754677 GCF_020536995.1 Dreissena polymorpha | reverse complement strand
TAACACTTTTAATGAGACACAAGTTACTCACATTTTTAGCTTCCACCATACGCATGAGCCAGTTATAGCCGCTGCTGAAGCCATAATGACGGTTATGCAGACACGAATCATTATGGAGTTGTCATCTGTATTTTCGCTTTCTATAAATTCATTAAATTCTTTGTCAAATACTGGGGACGGTAGTTGAGCTTGTTCAAATTATATTCAAGAAAGCGATAGATTGTTACTTATATTTCGGATTTAAATACATTTTTATCACAATATGATATGGGCCAAATGATTATATCAATTTCAATTTAAATACCGTAGTGTATTTTAGTAGTATGACTAGACGTGAATATCGGAGTTGATTGTGTATATGTGTTCTCTGTAGTTGGACTGGCCGTCGATATCGGAGCCGGCGTTGTACATGGTAAAGACGAATCTGAATACGCATAAATAATGAATGGAACTTGTGCATTTGTGCTATATGTAACACTGATATAAATACTTCAGTACATTTGTCACATGTCATACCATGTTTCCCATGCAATATAACCATTACATATATTTTTATTTTACACATGTGTAATATACTTTTTAAGCGTTTTCATCGGCTTAGTTTTCGTTTATTGAACAATCGCATGTTTTGTTATTTTGCTGAAATGACATTGCAACGTCAAATGACGTCACGAAATGTAAACACCATTCGGGATTTATCATTATGTTTGCGTAAATATTTATTTAATTTGCTCATGTAAAAGTATGTGATAAAAAAGACCTGACACTCGTTGTCATATCATACCATATTTTATTAAACTCGTCCAGGATATTCGTTAGTAAGCTCGCCAAAGGCTCGCTTACTAACAACATTCCTGAACTCGTTAAATTAATTATGGTATGATATGACAACTCGTGCCAGATCTTATATGTATGTTTCTGTTTGTAGTATCGTTAGACTAGTAATCAAGCTAAAGGATCTTTATAATATTCTATAATTCATAGAGGGCGGTGTCTAAGTTTAATTAATATTTTCAAAATATGTATAAACAGGAGATGGTAGTTCTTATATGAACAAGTTTTGTGAAGCGTATGCTTATTTTGAGAAGGATCCCTTGTCTTTAGAATTATCTTACTTATATATTTCACATTCTTCCATACAAACATGCAACACATGCTTAATATTTTTGTGTTGTTTCTGTTTTTCCTTTTTTATCTTTTGTATTCTACATTTAACCATGCTTTAAAGTTACCATTTATATCGTGCACTATCTTTGATCGCAAACTTATCAATCACACAACTTGATATAAACTTTTTGATGTGAAATAAACATCGTTTACCTTAACTTGTACTTACCAAAGCAGTACGCAGCTGGACAATTGAATGTTTCCGGCAATGGTTGTAAGTGATATACTAAAAATTGACCACAATTCTTTATTTCAATGTTGAACTCCCACACACAGTTGTTGGATCCTTCCCGTATGCACATCGTCATGTTTCGAACACCATCGAACTCGGTGGGGGGAAAATCTGTTCATTCGTTAAATAAATAACATCGGAAACATATAAATAAACATCTGATATAAGAAATATTCGTGGTGATGGTGATATTTGTAACTGAGTTTCTGAGTTTTATTTTTATAATGCAAACAAGTTCAATACTTAGAACAAAGCAACGCCGATACAAATCTTCTAGCTTTAAGACAATTATAAACATAGTCACCAGATAATGTCACTGTCGGCAATAAACGTCTTTTTCTCAACGTAGAGTGTTGCGTAATTTATTTTATGTTCTACTAATGTTCTAAACGATTTGTCTTGGTCGGTTTTTATATTATTTTTTCTAAACTTAAAGGCATTTTATATTTTATAAAAATCCGAAATCGTAAACCGCTTATCAAATGTGTTTCAATTTAAACGCCTCGTTCATTATAAAATAAAATAGACACCTTCGTTTAGCTACCTTACCCCTTAACCAAGCCGCAGTTACAGCCCCGCAATTGCCGTTAACGGGGGCGCTGGTCCGTATCGTGGCATTCTCAGTCTTGTACCATACATGCTTGAGATATTGATCGCAGAGCTGTTGGTAGAGTGGTATGTCTGCAACCAAGCAATGGGCATTCCTTGATCCAACGTTTTTCAGAACATCATGTTTGCTTTCAAGGCACGGGTTAGAAGTCGTACCTAAATACCCTGTTCGTAAAAATACGAGTTACACTATGTAAATCCATATATCCATATTGTTTATATGAAAACCCAAACCAATTTACGATATTACACACACTGTCTAAACATTAACAGGAACCGATGTGTATTGAACATAACCCTCACGACATATGTCTACATATAATCATGGATAATATTATTTGAACACACATGTATAATAAAAAAAAGTCGAAGTTTGATGTCGTAATATTAAATATAACACAAAACTGATATCAGTTTATTTATAACTACACTAAGATAACAGACTGCAGTCCACATGAACGGTAGGGAGAGAAAAATTAATAAATGTTAGCAAATAAACAGAGTTTTAAGTTATCATTTTGAGTGGAAATTATTGAATTATATGTGCAAATGTGATTTATATCGGAATATTATAATGGAAAATGCCAAAATCGAAAAGCAGTAAAAGAAAACAAAGAAACAGTAGTGACAATAACAGTGATCCAAATGCTATCAAGGTGCGTTAACAAAGAGGCCCGTCCTCAGACTCCGATATAGGCAACTTGTCAGTGAGTGATATACTAAATAAGGTAAACTCAGTGTTGTTTGGCGTAGAAGCTTTGGAAAATAGTGTGTTTGTAAGCTCTAGCGGTGGGGAAAGTACCAGCAGTATTCCTATTAGTAAAACCGGAAGTAGATTAGACTCTAACATGGCAGATAGCAGTGCTGAGCCCACTATTCGTGACGTAATGGTTCTACTGAAGTCTGTCTCGTCTCGTCTACAGAGTCTAGAGACTGCATCGAGAAGCGGATGGAGAGCTTTGAGAAGGATATGAAGCAGTTGTGGGTGGTTTATGAAGAGAGAGCCAAAATGGTGGAGGAGCGGGTATCACGCCTGGAAGATATGGTAGATGGGGCAGATATCCATGCTGCATAGCTCACAGAGAGAGTCCAGGTGCTAGTGAAGGAGCGCGATACCCTTTGGGAGAACGTCAGCTACCTTCAATCGCAGTCTATGCGAAACAACCTTATCTTGACGTCAATACCAGAGGCAACCGGAAACGTTATGGAGACGCCGGATATGACGGAGGCCAAGCTACGTCAGCATTTGGTGAGCGCGTTCAAGCTTTCACAGGAAGTAGCTACCTCTATTAGATTCGAACGCGTACACCGGTCTCCGGGATCGCCGACACATGACAAGATAAGAAACATTGTCGCAAAGTTTTCTTTCTTTAAGGACAGGGAAATGGTGAGAAAAAAGTGGAAGGAACTTGATGGCACGGCGTTCCGGGTTTTCGAACAATTCCCTCCGGAAGTCATGATGAAAAGGCGTCAACTAGTGCCGAAAATGAAGGATGCGTGGCAGCTGGGTAAGCGGGCTTACCTGGCCTACAACACGCTTTATATTGACGGCAACCCGGTGCGCGCGTAGGAGCACGGCGGTGGTGAAATATCTATCCTGTCATGGAACGTCAACGGACGAACTGATATTAAGAAGTCATCTTCCAATTTTTAAATATTTTAAGTTCCCATGATATATGTTTTTGTACGAATCTTGGGATAATAATTCCGGTGATGTCAATTTAAATGGATATGTGTCATTTAACTTCTTTCAACACACAAAAAGCGCGTAGAAATAGTGGTGGTATTGTAATATATATAAAAGACGAATAAGTAAATGGTATTAAAATTGTAAAAAAACATTATGATACAATTATCTGGTTGAAATTTGACCACTTATTTGTTAATATATCAGAAGATTTTTATATATGCGCAACACATATTTGGGGGCACGAGTCTCCAGTTTATAACACTTTTAATGTAGATTTGTTTGAAATTTTAGAAAATTATATAACTTATTTTTTTGAATTTGGTAAAATATATGTTATTGGTGATCTCAATAGTAGATTTGGCAATGAATTCGATTATATTGTACAAGACGTAATAAATACTGTTTATGCTGACGCCGATTATTGTCCAGATAACACCTCTGCGAGGGCCTCAGTTGATATTTCAATAAATAGTCACGGAGTAAAATTATTGGATTTATGTAAATCTACTTGTTTGAGAATTGTTAATGGTAGAGTTGGCAATAGCTGTAAACAAACTTTTTAATTAAATAACTGTACGTCTGTAATTGATTATTTGTTGGCTAACGAATAAAGCTTTTCTAGTATATCTGATTTTACGGTTCATGATTTTAATGAATTTAGTGATCACGCCCCTTTGCAGTTTTCCTTATTATGTAATAATGTCTCATCTGAATACAAGTCTTACACTGATGTCAAGTACGAATGGGACGATGCGTTACGAAATCAACTTCGCTCAGGTATTATTTCTTTGTTACCTGTATTCAATACTACTGTACAACATGTAGAATACTCAAGTAGAACTTGAATTAATGATGTTTTGAATAGATTTACTGAAACATTTCGCAGTATTGCGGACCCGTTATTTTGTAGAACACGTGTTTATAATACTAACCCTAGTTTCAATGTAAATAATTGTATAAAGAATGCGGACTGGTTTGATAGCGAGTGCGATACTGCATGAATTATGTACCACGACGCTTTACGAATCTTTAACTCAAGTAAAACCGATATGAACAGAGAACGCTTATGTTAAAGTAAGAGATTTCATAAGGATTTATTCCGCAAGAAGACAGCCGGTTGTTGTAGGAAAAAAATGTTGGAGATTGAAAATTTAAGAAAACATACACCAAGGGACTTTTGGCGATTTTTCAAATCAAAACATAGCGTCAGTAAAAATAAAATATCTTTAGAAGAATTTACAACGCTTTTTGAAAACCTGAGTAGTAATCTGTCTGATTTTCGTAAGACTGAAGCAGAGGATTTTTGTTTAAATCATGATTTTAACTTAGACAATTCTACATTTCCTGAACTTCACGTACCTATATCTATTGAAGAAGTTACGTATGCAATAAAACATTTAAAGCGAAATAAATCATCGGGTAGCGATTGTATTTTAAATGAATATTTTCTTGAATGCAGTGATATTTTGTCTGCTCATTTATGTGATGTATTTAACAGTATTTTTGTATAGAGCTTTTTTCCCAATAAATGGACTGAAGGGGTTATAATCCCTTTGCATAAAAAAGGTGCAGTTAATGATGTCACTAACTATAGAGGGATTACCTAAGTAAGCTGCCTTTCCAAATTATTTACAACTATTTTAAATAAACGTATTGAAACATTTTGCAATGCAAACACTATTATTTCGGATGCGCAGTTCGGATTTAGGAAAGGTTAGACAACTGTTGATGCTATTTTTATACTTATGTCAATTGTTCAAAATTATTTAAATGAAAATAAACGTTTGTATGTTATATACGTCGATATGTTAAAATGTATTGATAGTATTTACCGCAATGCATAATGGTTGAAAATGTTTAAGTCTGATATACAAGGTAAATTGCTTAGAATAGTGAAAGATATGTATGCTAATTTTAAGTCACGTGTCAAATCATGCTCATCTTATTCGGATTATTTTAGTTATGCTGTTGGGCTGAGGCAAGGGGAGGCAATGTCGCCGATTTTGTTTTCTTTATTTGTTGAAGACATTGAACTTTACTTACAAGATAGCATTAACTCTGGTTTGAATATAGATGATATTGTGTTGATTTTATTATTATTTGCTGATGACATGGCTATTTTAGGCAAGTCACCGGCTGAAGTTCAAACATATTTAGATAATTTATACTTATATTGCAATTCTTGGGGATTAAATGTTAACATTGCAAAAACGAAGATAATGGTATTTCGGAAGAGAAGGATTAAAAGAAAACGAAAAATGGGTATATAATGGTAATGATATTGAAGTTGTTGATAACTTTAACTATCTAGGCATAGTGTTGAATTATACTGGAAGTTTTAAACTTAACCAGGAGCATTTGATTGGTAAAGCCCTTAAGGCCATGAATACATTATTGTTTAAATGTAATGAATTTGACATGAAACCGAAAATATTTTGCCAGTTGTTTGACTCTTTTATGGGTTCTATATTAAATTATGCTTCAGAAGTATGGGGTTTCTCGAAGTCAGATGATTTAGAACGTATACATTTAAAATTTTGCAACCGCTTGCTTCAAGTTAAAATAAATACATGAAATGTTGCTGTTTATGGAGAATTGGGTAGATACCCATTGTATGTAAACAGGTTTGTTAAAATTATTAAATATTGGTTTAAAGTTCTGAACAATGATAATATCATAATGAACACAGTGTACAATCAAGCCTTGAGCGATTGAAATGAAGGTTATACAAACTGGGTCTCAAATGTCAAGAACATGTTGAATAATTTTGGATTTGGTTATGTTTTTGAAAATCCAAACGTTGTACATGTTAATAGTTTTATTAGCGAGTTCAAATGTAGACTTGTTGACAATTTGAAACAAGAATGGTACGCTTAAATGAATAATAGTACTGTTTTAGATATGTATAAAGTTTTTAAAAGCTGTTTGGAATATAAAACATATTTAGATTTACTTCCTAGACGACTGTGATTATTTTTTGTAAGATTAAGAGTCTCTGCACATCCTTTGAGAATCCAAACTGTAAGATACGCCCAAAATAACATACCACGAAATGAACGTTATTGTTTATGTTGTAATGATTTGGATTTAGAAGATGAATACCATTTTATATGTATATGCCGATGTTACACTGATTTAAGGAAAAAATGTATAAGCCGTAAATTTTATATAAACCCATCTGTATATAAATTCCATAATTTATTAGTTTCATGTGACAAAACAATTGTTTATAATGTATGTAAATTTATCAAAGAAGGTCTTGTGATAAGAAATGCTATTCTAAATAACTCAGTTCAATTATTTCATTACCGCTTTTATAGTTTATTTGTATGTGTATTCGTTAATGTCTGTTTTACGCTATGTAATGTTTTTTGTTATACCTAGTTACGTGAAAGAAAGTAATATGTATACTTTTGTATGAAGACGATGTACTTGTGTATAAGTCTGAATAAACTGTCTGTCTGTCTGTGTGATCAAAATAGAGAAATGTAAACAGTACTAAAAGTACTAAATATGCTATAAAACGGATCCTTTATTTTCACAACTAGTGAAAATATTACCAAGAGAATCTTTGATCGACTGTGAACACCATGAATTGATTATGATTTCTTTTGATCCACTTCAAATTTGGTGTATGTGTGTGGGGGAGGGGGGGGAACAGTCAGTATTTGCGTTTTGAATATTGTCGCGTGTGTGATGTGAGTATGAATTGATTTTTACAAGACAAACACTAAATTGAATAAAATATAAACGTAATTTGTCGAAAAAGCATTCAAGCCTCGGATAGCAATCACGAAATCAATACATTTCATCAAGTATTCTCAAGCTATGACATACATGTGTATGTATTGCAATTCCCTTTAATAAATTATACATGCACTATCTAACGTACGTTTATGTTTCGTAGTTCTTGCGGGGTTTACCGTCAAAACTGAAGAAAATATTCATTTATGATTTTTTTTATAGTGCCCAGATCGATTTTTTTTTATTTACTTTTTATCGATTGTCCTTGAATAAAAAATAGTTGGCATGATTACTGATGATTTTAATACACACAGAAGTATTTTAGTGTTGGCGGAGCTTAGCGGCGTTTCAGGTCAGAGACATAATACTTTTTAAATGGGCGGATATAATAAGTGCTATCGGTCAGGGATATGATAAAACTTAAACATATTGGGTCAGCGTCTCCAATATAATTGTGATCTAGTAATAAATGATTCCATAAAGTAAATGTATGTGCAGAAAAATAGCAGATATTCAAAACATTCAGATGAGATAAAAACTCGAATACAATTTTAAGCAACGTGAAATTCCAGTTGCCGCACTAGGAGAAAATTCTTAACTGAATTACAATGGCCTGCATATTCGCTACGTGACCGACAGCACCTAGTTTGACACAAGACAAAACATGACTAACACAAACACCAATTATTGAATATTTTGTCAATGCCTTGATAAGATCAACGCAATACACAGTATTTGGAGTTGAAAATATGTTTCACACATATTGTTCATGGATTATTTAATATTTGACCACAATTTATTGATGAATTATTTTAAATTGAAAAAAAGTCATAGCAACACATTTTAATTCAAACTCCAATAAAATATTATTGGTTTCAATTTAACAACTCAATGGTTGGATAGTAACCTTAACAACTGAACTAGGACTTTCGAAGGCACACCAAAATGATGAAACAAAATCAAGTATCAACTACATATTCTCTTTAATTGTATACTAGTAATTCTTTTTCAAAAACAGAAACTATGAAGTCGGTTTTATGTTGTTTTTTTCATATATTTAAAATAATACGTTTTCTACCTGAATGCAAAAAGGTATAAAGAAAACAATAATGTCCTGTCATGTACAAGCTAATGAACCACTGTATGAAGAAAGCAAATTAAATAATATGACATATGTAATCAATTAACATTCATTACCGTCGGAATTAAATAAATAAACGAATACAAATTGTCCACTAGGGATTGTATAAAATAATTTGTTAGATATATCCCGAGGTTTGTCACCTTAAAATATGTCATAAGTTTAAACTGAGTTTTTTATGTAAATCATTATAATTATAATTCTATTGTGAATACAATTTACAATTAAATGTTTTGGATAACAAACTCGTATACCATATCAAATACACACACACACATATATATATATATATATATATATATATATATATATATATATATATATATATATATATATATATATACTCTCTTACCATGACTGTACATCCAGAAAATTAACAAACGTATTAAGGTCTTAAAAGCAGCCATTTCCTCGTAATACATTTACATTCATAATGACACAAATCTAATCGTGGCTATTATATTGCTCGCGATTTGCAAACGACAGAGTATTTACGATAGTCGGTCTGCTTGAAATTCAATACATGCTTTAGGACGTATTGAGTTACGGTAAGTTGTATTCACACAAATACTGAATTGCATTGAAACTTGCGAGTTCTAAAACTTCATTTAATAATTATTTTTTGTATGGTTAACGTATCCGATCAAGTAACTACAATTTGTTATAATAATATTACTTACGATTTTGCGTTATAAGAATAAATATTGATGCATCAAACATTTAAACCATGGTTTAACTCAGCTCTGTATTACGTCCTATAGCCATAAATATAAAGTTGATTCCACATACTTAACAATTTTGATATGTAAGTAGGTAATATGGGCCTAATAGCATATACCATTAATAATTTTAGGTTTCAGTGTTCACTTTAACGTTATATGTTAAGGTCATAAACTCATTCTGATAGACCGCATTGTACCCTTTCACTTGAATGTTCATGCTTTGAGACGGTGGAAATCGACTCGCTATAGGTATATCCATACCCACCTTAACAATATAATATATTTTGTATGTGCGTTCATTTGGAATGTTCATAGTTAAATCCAACCTCTCCTATTACTTGAGATTTGAAGGCATGATGCTTACCCTTCGGCGTTATCGGTTGGAGCCTCTCACAAGTAACACATTTCCTTAAAGGGTTTACTTACAAAAATAACATAGTACAACGCAAGAGCGCCTGACTTGGGTCTAAGGTTATTTTGATAATTGAGTAAGGTACGTCTGTGCAAACACAAAGAACCTATGAAGTATTCGCTAAGTTGGTAGACCACCATACCCGTGTGTCGTTGGTTATTGATACATGCTCTCATCTGGCAAAGCGATCTTAATCATTGAGTATCACATATTGTGTATCTTAGGTCAATTTTGAAATAAAGAGTCCTTACCAATTGCGATGATTCCGATTGTTATACAAATACACACAGAGCGAATATAGTTGAACTGTAAGAAATAGAACATTTCAATAACTTTTAAAATCAATTTTCTAAAATAAATGTTGCCAACTTAAGAAACATAGGGCTGGTGATAGAATTGTATAACTAATAGCTAATTATCGAATATTGTATTTAATATAATAATCGTCACTGTTACATTATCGCTGAAAAAAAAATTCTGATGCTGTTTTGTCTTTGAGATCATACACATCAACGTCTACTGTCTGCAATGATTCTTTCGGTACATCTGCAAGTTGATTCAAATAAAATATTGAAATATATATTTAACCACCAACGAATCTCTTAAATATATTTCTAAATTATTTCGTATGTGTTAACAACCACAATGTTGTGTTGATATATATATTGTGTAATCGCTAATGGAACATTGCATCGAATCGACTTTAAATATGCAAATAATTTCCTGAAACAGTTTCTGATCCAATATTTTCCTAAATCCGCTAACACATTCAAATGTGTATTGTCTTAATAAGAACACTACGTTTGTAATACATTTCGTATGGGTTTCAATATATCAATATTTAATAAATTTGTTATAAACATGTTTGTACATGCAATAAATAGAGCAGGGGGAAATCGATGTACCAAACTGCGATGCGGCGCACTTTGTCCAGATACTACTAATAGATAATCGCGGTATTTATTATGCATATTTCTGTATCATTAAGCTGTATTTATGTTTACGTTTCAATGTAAACAAACACATTTAATATATACAATTGTAGGTTTAGCATAAATTAGCTAATTAAATATTGCACATTGCTTCCTTCATCCAGGAAAGCCTTTGCTTTGTAGCGCTACAAATAAACTAACTTAGAAATCTTAGCAGCTCTACACTTGGCATACATTTTTGCAGATTTGGAGATTCTATTGAGTGGTCGCTGTGATTGAATTATAACGAGTTTATCTCGTAAGACCATACGATGTCAGGCAAATCTTCTTTCCGTGGTTGTCAGCTTTTGGAACACCTCTTTTTATCAGAAACAGGAAGAAGAGATATGCGCACCAATGGTAATTTTGCGTTCGTTTGTTAAGTAGGCAAGAGTAAGATTGAAACTCATTCGACATCAAGAAACGAAACTCTTCTGCGTGTTTGAGACAATACATGATGATCGTCTCGTACATTTTAGCGTTTTGTGTTGGCGTCACAGTGGCTAAAGGTAATTTTGTTTTATTGTTTTATCATGTATTTGTAGATGTTGGATTTGTATTGACCGTACCAAGTTGGTGTTGATCTCTTTTCATGTTAAATTCGGATTCCTTGCGTGTTTTATGAGCGAGTTTTTCGAGAATTGAGAAACAGTTTCCTCCTTTCATCGAAGCATGATCTAAAGGGAAAATTACGCATTATTTACATAAGCGCCGGCACAGTTTATCTCTGACAGTTCCAACATTAATGAAAAGCAGAAAAATGCGACTTTAACTTTGACATTACAACGTTTTACAATGAACGTATTACAAGTTCACTTGCTATAATAGGCAAAACCAACTTGTATAGGCTAGTCTACAATTCTCGTTTTATTATCGGTTGTATCTGCGTCGTTCGTCGCAATGTTAATGTTTGGGAAAGCAATAATGTTATTTTATTATTGAAGAACGAAAAACAACTGCGTGAACATTTGAGTCATAAAATAACGCCGTTTTGGCCCTTTTTAATATGACATGTATGAACATGAATACTATATACAAAATTACATACGTTTTTGGTTAATCGGGGAATGAAACACAGGGCACGTGAGCACATATCAAATCAGAATGCAGCGTTGATGTAAACATGCAAACAGTTGTGATTGTTCGCTACTTGACGATGTTGCTTTCGAGCAATTAAATAATACATTTGCCAGAATTATTCTCTTTACTATAATTATATTTATAGTATGAATATTATTTAATTTATATTAATTAAATTAATAATATTTAAATGTTGTCTTCACTACAAACCTATTAATGCATCGTAAATGCGATCAAAGGAGACATATTTAGATGCTGTATATCGTACCGTACTTGTATGTGCATATCGTTATTTGCGGGTATAAAATTTGAACATGTTCTAATGTTGTTGAATCAATAATAATCGGGATGACTGCATACAGTTTTTATGCTTTTAAAATGTAAAATATGGAAATGTACGCATTTTTACATATTCTTTGATACATTTGTTTATTAAATGAACAGTTTTATAAACATATTGTTTGATAATCATTTTAATGAAACTGTTTCTAACAGACGAACGTAAGATTACCTTATTCTAACAACATTAAAGCTGCATATAAGAAAACATATACTGAAAACAAGTAACGGAATTAAAACAGTGCTATCCACATCTCTTAAAGTGTTATAATTTCAACTATTAGGATCAATAACTGATATAACTTATTGGAGTAATATAAAAATTATATTGCACGCCATAAATGCCGGGCTTATAAGTGTGAAATCGCCTCATAATTACCTTTAGTAAAACAAAGTCCGCGTTATTTGAAATCGGTGGCATTTAACATGTTTAAAACAACAGTAAAACAATCGTGCACTACAATCAAATCATATGATTGTATTTTATTATTTTTATTACAAAGTTATTTTTGCTAGCATAAAACTGGATATGTTTATTTATGCGCAGCTCTTTTACTATTATCAAAATTTTAATATAAATGAAATATTGTAAGATATTGCATAGCCATGAACACAGTAATGTATTACATATTATTAATAGATGTTATTATCATATGCCATACCCTGTTTCCCATGTAATATAGCCATAACGTATTTTGTTATATTACACATGTGTAATACAACATTTTTAAGCGTTTTCATCTGCTAAGTTTTCGTTTATTGACCAATCGCATTTTGTTATTTTGCTGAAATGACGTTGCAAGGTCAAATGACTTCACGAAATGTAAACAACATTCGGGATTTGTCATTATGTTTGCGCAAATATTGATTTAATTTTCTCATTTAAAAGCATGTGATTAAAAAGATCTGACACTTATTGTCATATCATACGATATTTTACTAAACTCATCCGGGATATTCGTTAATAAGCTCGCCAAAGGCTCGCTTGCTAACAAAATTCCTGAACTCGTTTAATAAAATATGGAATGATATGACAACCCGTGCCAGATGCTATATGTATGTCGAAAAATCAGGTGCTGTACTTTATGTGTGTGTACTCTTTATGCCTTCTGATTGCATTGTGTCAAGTCCCTAAAACATTTTGCTTTTTGCTTAAAGAAGATAACCTTCATAATTCGTATAATGAACACATTAAATAATTTCAATCATCGTATCTGGTTTAAGATAAAACATAACTTCATAATTATTGACATTTCTTTTATCGCTTAGAGCCATCGCCTCCTTCCGCTTCGTGTGCGGAGAAAAACTTAGAAAGTATTGAAGAGATATACATGAAACATCAAATAATTATAATATTTGCATTACGTGTAGGTGCACAGTTGTCTAGGCATTACGTTCTATGGAGTATTTTCTGAGTTATAACTCTTGAGTTATGTTTCTTTTGCAGAGCATAGCTCCTTTAATATCCAAGGCATTTTTACGAAATATGTATACAATATTATCATTATTGTATACATATATACAATAACCGCTCTTGGATTATTGGTATTGTTTTGCTATATTGCTCTTATCTTATTGTTTGTATAGACCATTTAATGATAATAAATTTGTCTTGACTGTAATTAAATGAAAATTATTATAAGGTTAATTTGCGTAACTAGAATATACCAAATAATGACTATGTATTAATCATGTTCAGAATTAGTAAGTTTTGTTTTTGTTCAATTTACCAAGAATACATTCATGAGTATGCTTGGGATAACAATTAAACTTTGTTATAAAACTTCCCAAATTGATATAACACAGTCTGTTGTTACCTTAAACATGTCCATTTCGATTGAACAGCCTTCCAAATGATATGATATCAATTTACAACCATCCATATATCTTATTAATGAAATTGCCCGCTTACATCACACTCACGAATGCAATCACTCAGTGGTTTAAGTAAACACCTAAAAGCCTTTGAAGCAATATGAGACCACTCAACAAACCTTAAACAAATTTACATAGGACACTTATAACATTAAAAAAACTATGCCTCGTAGCCCACATGACATTAACAAGAACAGATACATCAAGGAACACATAAATTAAATGTATTATGCAATATTTACCCAATCTTACTTAAAGAGGTTATTTATCAATGTTCCGTTTTGCTGTTACATTAGCCAACGTTCTTACCCCTTAGTATCATAGTCGTTGTTAAGAGTGCTGACGTTAGATGCAATCGATAGTTATTTGCTTTTTTTGAAACCAATTTGTGTTTGTAGAACGGGCAAATAAAAAAATACTTTTTTTCGAAGTTACTGAGAATAAAGTTGTGTTTTATTACTTACATAAAGGAGCTTTTTTAATCCACCAATCTAGGCTCACATTATGTCGTACAATTTCACTTGGTCTGACCAAAAGTGACATGTCCTGACTTTTAAATCTAACTTTATTAACTATGTAAGGTCTCAGTAACTTAATACAGCTATACTTAGAAAATTACGACAAGAAGATTTTCTTCTCGTAATATCCGCAAAGTTTCATCAACAACATCAGTCGACCAGTGTAAATTAATTTTCTTTACAAAAGAAAAAGCGTCAGAATATGCACTTTATGTTAACCATACTTTCTATACCAACATCACAAAATATCAAACAGCTAATACAATCAATGTAAACATTATGAAATGTGTGTCCCACCATAATATAAGACGTGGATTTGATGTAAAACTAAACAAGGTTATTAGTTACACTAAAACTTCTATTACTTTTTATTGGGTTAACATTGTTTCTGAAGCAAACATGAAAATAAATAATATGACTTTAGAGAAATGATTGAACATTTCTTTCGATCGTGGTTATATAATAATTGATGTTTTCATGTAATTTGTGCAAACGCAAGT